>NC_140132.1:11541647-11725442 GCF_964035555.1 Netta rufina
ATAAAAACAAAAGCAAAAATCACTGCCTCTTCCAAGGTCTTATTAGAGCCTAGTATGTAAATATGTAAATAGTTGTTTGTTGTTTGTTTTTTTTTTTTTAAGCAAGTAGACAGCCAGATATTCAGCTGTCATAAGTCAAAGTAACTTCAGTGAAGTCAAAGGAGCTACAAGCCTACGTGCATGGAAAGTTTTCCCCATACTCCACCATTCCAGTGGCCAGGAAACTTTGGAACACCTTGCACCTGTATGTCTGCATACATCTCCATATGGATAGGTAGCAGTGTAGGTAGGATTACACATGGAAGCACAGGAAGAAAAGATGTTCTAAAGAATCAGAGTGGTTTGTACAATCTGAATTATCTTTTGTTTTCATATACCTGATGTCCCAGACAGATCCATAATGTTTTTTTCTAGAGCATCCTTGCTTCAGCCAGTGCTCCTTCAACCAGCAGCTCTCCAATGCTCCTCAGGGTTTAGCTGCATCATAGGTGGCTCCAGGCCACCCAGCTCTGCCTTGACTACAGAAATGATTATTTCCAGTGAGGATTTTTTGTTTGTTTGCAGATCTAAACCAAACCAAAACACCTAAAGTATTCTGGTTGGAAAGAGTTTTTTGGCATTACAGCAAATTTGACATGACCCGATGTGCTTGGGGAAATAAAAGCCTCGGCGGGAGATTTCCCCAGCTGTAACTGGAACACCCATAGAGATGATGCCTCCAACAAAGGTTCCCCAGAGCAGTTCCTGTCTCAGGACTCTCACTTCAACTGCCTGATCCTACAGAGTCTCTGGTCTGGGTGAGCATGACCAAAGCTGCCAAGGATTTACCCGCCTCGCAGCAGACTGTTACCCTTTCCCCATCCATCTCCCTGTACAATCTCTTCTTTATTCTGTTCTCATGGCAGGAAGCCCTTACCTCCGTGCTATCACTGCCCACGTGTCTGTCTCCCTGCTGTGTGAGTCAGCAGGAGAAACACCATGGTTTGGGAAACCCAAACCAATAAGCCTCCTTCTTATTCCCTGGCCAAACCCCAAAACAGGCTGCTAGCCTGCACAGGGAAGGAGGAACCCTGCTTCCCTCCCAAAGCCCTGGGCTGCATGGGAGCCAGACAGACCTCAGGGCAAACCTTCTCCTGAGCCCAGATCTGTCACAAACCCAAATGTCAATCCCTGAAAAAAAAGAAAAAAAATATATATATATAATACAAAATAAAGCATGAAAGCGCCAGACCTTCTCAACAATGTAGCTGTTAGCATTTTTTTCCCTTAAGTAAGTATGAAACAATGCCTTTTCCCCATCTCACACTCTTGGATCTGGCTGAACTGCATGTTGCTCACACACGCACATTCATACATACAAAGACCATCCCGAGCCAGTGGCCTGCAACTGCAAATTTCAGCCTGAACAGTTACGTGTTGGCAAGGATATAGCATTGGAAAACAGAATCTTTTAATGGGAAATGTCTGGCAACCTTAATTATAGGCACCACTGCCAGCTCTGCCAATAATTATAGCTTAGTTTCAGCACCATCCGTGTGCTAACAAATATATATATAATGACAAGAGCATTTGCCAGTGATATTCACCAGGAAAGACTTCCAAACAGCCACAGGACTGAGCCGTGAGATGTGGAGATGTCCTTGCTTTGCCTGTATGTCTCCAGGTATGGATTTTCATCTGCCTCAGCCACCCCACTGAGCATTTCAGAGGAGCCTCAGGGCTGATTTGGCTTTTTTCTATCTGTAACCTCCCCAGGCAGAGGGAGGACTATATTTTAGTCTTATATTTAAGACTGTACCTCGGTCCCCCATGACCACAAGCAAGTAAAGATATGCTGGAGCTCTAACCATCTGTAAGAACCTCAAAGAGGAAAACGTTGACTTGTGAATATCTCTGATGATACAAATCCTCCTAGTGCTCTACTCCCTGTCCCAGTGTCCTGCCTCTCTCTGTATGTCTTGGGCTCCAGGACACAATGATGACCAAGGGCCAGACAGTCACCACCTATGCAAGCCTAGAAGGCAACTCTGTCTTGCTAATATTCCTAATTTTATCACTACATTAAAGTAAAAAAAGAAAACAGGACTCTGTTAACTGCAGAAACATTAGTAACTATCTCACTCAGAAAGTAGTGAGAAGTAGTTAAAACAATGTTTTAAAAATGGTTATAATTTAAGAGAAAAATTAGTTTCTCAATGCCTTCCACCTCTGTGGCTTAGAAACCAGACAGGCAATACAAAGAAATCATCAATTGTTAGCATTTTGGTGTTTGAAATGGAGTATTTTTCCTTTTGCAATTTTACTACCTTCACTTGGAATTGGCTTAGATTATCTTTTTCAAACTTTTTTTCCTTTTCTCCATCTTTTCTTCTTTCTTCTTCTTTTCCACCCTCCACACTTCCAGCCCCAGCTTAGCCCATGACCCAGATCCAGAAGATGTCCCTGCAGACAGTAATTTCCATGAGAAAAAGAGAAGCTAATTTTAGCCAAACCCCTTCTTTCACAAAATCTTTTGTTGGATGCTTTAACCATCTCTAGAATCATCAACCCAGGACCTTTATGGAGGAGAGAGAGGACAATATCAAAGCAAACATGTCAGCGTCTCCCACAGAAATTTGCACGTGTCCAGAAAGCAATATTCCCCCAACCCCGAATATTCAGACTCAGCCTTCCCCTTCCGCAGCCACCCAGACCAAGAAGGGCTGACTCCAAGAGTCAAATCAGTTTTACTCAGAGCATCTCATCTGTGAATAGAAATATTCTCAGATGCAATGTTTTACAGATAAACCCTATTTCTAGATTTCAGCTAATATTCTAATACAATTTTAAACCCAAATGCTCTTATTCTCCCTTTTCTTGAAGACATTAGCAACACTTTTGTCCTTAATTCCACTTTAATAACATCCTTGTTTTAGAATTTTCATGGGTTTTAAATAGTGTCATTAGCATTTTAAGTCAGTCTCCATCATCTGGCACAGTTTGAGCTTCTGTCAAATCCCAGGCAGTGGGGCCTGAAACTTCACTCTCCCCATCCATCACAACTGGAAATGGGTCCCATCGTTCAGCCTGGGCAAACCTATGACCAGTGGATGTGACGCTGGTCACAGAGCTTTGGCTGCTGCAGAAATGAGAGTGTTTGGGGCACAACCTGGCTAGCAGGGCTGTGACAGCCACCCATTCTGGGCAGCTGGCAGCCAGATGCCACTGGAATTGTTCTGTGGTTGCCCACCTCTGCAACTAGCAAAGGGGATGTGAGCAGGGGTGGCGTGCTCATTGGCAGATACAAAGGATCCGAGGAAGAAGTCCTCTTTTAGAAGCACTGGGGTGACTGGACCAGTATGGGAGATGCCACAGGAGGTATAAAATGCCCCCAGAGACATGCTAAGGGATGCTCAGGAAAGCTCAATGCCATCAGTACAGCACTTCAGAGACAGAAATTTACTTCCTGGGAAGACTGTAACCATTCTTCCATGTCTGTGGATCTTTGCTGAAGAAAACACCTCTTGGAGGACTCAGACGTACTCCTTGATATGCAGCTGAAGCCACTGTCACAGCCCCTAGTGCTTCCATTGAACCTATCCTGGGCAATGTGACTCACCCCATCTTTCTCCATCTGTAACAGCAGCTGAGGCCTCCAAAGCTCCAGCACACATACACATGCTCCCCATCCTGGTACCTGGTGTTTTATCGGAGGTCTCACAGCAGGAGAAAACCTCTGAAGCATCCCCAGGGAGAAGGCTGTAATCTGGGCCCCTTGTGATCCTATTCCCCGTTTGCATGATGCTGCAATATGTAAATCAAACAAAAAATGACCCTGGTTTCCAGGCATACTTTAAATTTAGTATCTCAGAAGCATTTCATTTAGGCTTAATAAAAGTTATGATATGTTGATTAAATACCAGCTGAAGGCTGAAAGAGTGCTTCCTGAGCTTTATAGGGCTGCAGGCAATAAATTGTGTTGCCACCTAATTATTCTGTCTGACTGTGATCTCCAGAAGAACACAATGCATATTTGTCACAATGCTGGGGGAGGAGGACCCTGGGCATTTTGAACTGTATCGTAGCTCTGTGTTTGTGAGGGAGGCAGAGGGACCTGGGCCTTATCCCACAAATCTCAGACCTACCTCTTCCTGGTCTGCCAGGGCCTCAGCGCATAAACTTCAGAACTTGCCTGCATCTAACTTTCCTGGGAGATTTATGCAATCCATGAATTACCCACCCTGAGCCAGAAAGCCCCCAGCAGGCCAACCTGTGCCCCATATGTGAGGAGCTGTGAGAAGTCCGTACCATCCTGCCAGCTTCCTGAAAGATGACAATAACCTTCCCTGATATACATGTAAGGCCAAGGAGACCTAGAAGCATATTCTCTCTTCTAATCTATATGGATCATTACATGTATTTGTCACAGTGGTTTCACCTTCTCTACCAGACTTAAAAAAAAAAAAATGTACAAGACGAAAAAAAACACCTTATTACTATTCCCATAACCTATCCCAATATTACCAAAACAGCTTTCTCTACTCTGAGGTCACACTCCAAACTCATCTGCTTCAGACCCAAGTCAGAACATTTCATTGTGAGAAGGATCACACATTCAGCAGGGGAGGAAAAATATCCTGATGAAAATGATTGGAACAGAACATTGGAAAGCAGTATCCAGGTCTAGCTTGGACTCGGTCTGTGACCATGGGCAAGTTATATAATTCTTCACTGCCCACAGGAACCTGCTGTTGTCTTGAAATATATTCATGAGGTACGTACAAATTTTTGGAGTCCTTCTCCATGTGTACAGCCCCTAGAACAACGTGGGTTCAATCTGTTATTCCTGTCATCTGAAAAACAATTTATCCCAGTCATGAAAGATGATAGAAAGAGAGCTCTTTAAAAAGGGATACAAAAGACTGATTCATCCTGAATTAACCAATCTTTATTTTAATGCAGATGTAATCCACTCATTGTTCCAAATAAGAAATCTGCTGCACGGTGCCAACCCCAGCTCTCAGAAAGTATGTTTCAGTTCTTATTTACCTGTCCACAGGGAATTCATCTCCTGGATGCATGCATCCAGGCAATGCTTGTTGGTGCTGAGCAATCCCATTAGAGCTGAGCAAGAGAGAACTCAGCACCCTGCTTGGGAAGCTTTCAGGATCAGCCCATGAAGAATGAACCGCCAGTAAAGATTAGTGTTCTTAACATCTAATTTTGTCAGAGCTGGGAGCTGCAAGAGGGAAGAAAGTCATTGGTGCGTGTTTTTAGCACCCTGTAATAGCTTACACATTCCACATGTCGTTTCCAGGTTCAAGTAGGTGGGAGTCTTTATCCATCAACTGCCAATTCATTCAATCCCCCAAATGCCAAATTAAGACAATGACACAGAATACCACCCTACAATCACGTAAAATGCTATCCTGAATCAGCAAGTACCCTCCAGCAAGGGGGTCCCTCTGGTGAAAAGTGTAAAGTGATCCAGAGCTGGGTGTCAAGCTCTCCCACAATAGAATTCAAAATAATTGTGCTGCTTGACAGGTAGTAAAATTCATGGCGGACTATTAAATCAATGGCAATATAATGTGGAACACTGCAGATTAAAAAAAAGCCAGAGGGTTCACAAAGAGAGGCCGTTGGCAGGAGTCCCTCTGGAGCTCCTAATAGGTTTGATTTGTGGCAAGAAAGGCTGACACACACAGGGCAGAAAAGATAGAAGGTAAGACAAGAATGGGAAAAGCAGGAAGAAAAGGGAAATAAATGTAAACTGAGGGGGTTATGAAAGAACTGGAGAAAGTACCAATGAGTTTTTATTGTATGTAGATGCCTTGGTCTTACCACTTTTTTTGCATTGTTGCACTGGTGTTTATTTTGTCCCAGACAGGAGTTCCTTATGCCAGCATCTGGATGCAGTCTGCTCTGGCTGCAGGGAATATACTTAAGTTCAGAAAGTGAAATCTGTTTTTATTATATTAAGCAGGATTCATCCCAAATGCAGGAAAGCCCTCCAATTTAAAATAAATAAATAAATAAAATACTTGTCAGAGCCAGCATGTCAGGCTGAGACACATTGGCATTGGAAGGGAAAAGCATGATGCCCAGTGGCTGAATGCATCATCTTTTCCTGGCTGGAAACCAAGTTTTAAACCCACATAAGGGATTCAGGGTGCTTGGTGTCCAGTCTCGGGGCCAGTCAAGGATTACAGCCATCTTGTGTCATACGCATTTTAAAACATCATGGGTACTCTTCTCCTCCAGGAAGGAAGGATTCCTGGCAGGCCTGCCCCACCAGTGTAAATAATTTTACATAAATCAGTATATGCATGAAATTACCCTTACTGGTTTCAGGGAAGAAGCTCTAAGTGCCAAAGGTGTTTGAGAAGAAGCTCAGGTATCTCTGAACACATCACACTAAGATGAGCGGGATCTGAGGCTGGAGTAGGCTGTGCTGGCCACAAAGGTCACAGGGGTTCACCTCCCAGGTACTGCAGTGGGAGTTTCACCTTCTTGAGAGACCTGGAGCCCATTCCAGAGCGGTGGTTGAACCCAAGCGAACCTTTCAGAGAGCCATTTAGTTGTGAACTAAGAGGCATGCAGTCACGACAGATTCGCTGCTCTTCACGAGAGGCTGTTCCAGCGGTTAATTGCTCTCACTGTCAGCATCTTATTTTCCTCTGGAATTTATCACACTTAAGTCCAATCAAGTGCTCATCTTATGAGCACTCTGTTATACGAGTTCAGTGAGAAGTGCTGGGTCTATTAGAGCAAAGATCCCTGTAGTAGCAGATGCCTGTGTTGACACTGAGATTCCACAGGCAAATAGTCCTCTAGAGCTTTCTTTTGGCAGGCTGAGCACACTGAACAATGCCTCTGTGTGCAGGTGTGTATGCTGAACCCCTAGCTTTAATGCACTTGTGCCCCCCTCTTAGAAGGTGAAGATCCAAACCAAATGCCACCTTTCAGCAATTATCTTGCCATCTTTATTAGTGGAGGCTATATCACTTGCTTGCTTC
Organism: Netta rufina; assembly: GCF_964035555.1. Classification (NCBI taxonomy): domain Eukaryota; kingdom Metazoa; phylum Chordata; class Aves; order Anseriformes; family Anatidae; genus Netta; species Netta rufina. The sequence goes on from NC_140132.1 coordinate 11,548,646, forward strand.
AAATCAGGATGCCAGGTGACAGATACCCTTCACGCCTCAGGACGACAACAAGAAGGGCACACTCATCTGTTTATGTACAGCTACACCAAAACTTTTTCAAATTTACCACTTGCTGGGATATATCTAGGTTTCAACCTCCTATAGCCCATCAGTGCTTCCTACATCTTTTCTTTCTAGAATTTTGCTATTGCTTTCAGTGGTATTGAAACATAAGTTGTTTGACTTATGTCCAGCTTGCCAAAGCGAAATTCAGAAAGCTCTGTGCCCGCAATCTGTCTGCACCGTTACTTGTCATACCATCAATCCTGATTGTCTACAAAATCTGAGTTTTTCCACACAATGAATAAAAAAATATTTCAAAGACCAGGACCTAAATATACTGCAACTGATACAATACTGAACAATGGGCTACAGCATAGTACTACTTACCATTTTGGAAATATCAAAGCATTTTGTCCGTTCATATTGTCTAGATTAATTTTTTTAAAAAGACTTTTTTCTCCAAGCAGAATGGTCCACAGTGGTAACAGAGCAGGTCCCAGAATTCCAATTCAAAGGTTTTTTTTTTCTTTTTTTTTTTCTTTTTTTTTTTTTTTCTTTAACTGGAAGTTATTATTTCACTGAATAGTTTGGGGATGGCTTTTTTCTCCCCATAAAATACTGTTGTTTTATTAAACAGTCCTTCCATTTAAAAATAAATAAATAAATGAATAAATAAAAGCTTTGAGGTACCATTTTTATTAGACCAGCTGTGATGGTTGTACAAGCAAAAATCCTACTTTCTCCTATCAGCTTGACTATTGTAAGTATAAAATCACTGTTGGTGTATTACACCTCTATAGTGAGCAACAAGTTTATTTGAAGGCATGCAAGATAAAAATAAAACTTTTATCCTTTTAGCTCCATTCAAGCTCTGCTGAAAGCTGAGAAACCTGTTTCAGTGAAGTGAAAATTTCAAAATTTCTTTTAATTCTGCTCCATAACAAGCTCCAAGATTGCAAATCCTACATGCAAAAAATTCTAAACATTTTCCTAAGATATTAAAATGGATGTTTCATTTTGTCCTTAAACCTTGAAATTCTGCTCACAGTTTACGTAAAATTTAATTGAAAAGTGCTAATACAGTTACATAATTTTTCCATTACCAGAAATCTCAGTGGTTTTCCTTCTTGAGTTAGTGCCTAACACCAGAGCAGCCCATGCAATCATACCTACTTGCCAAAGCCTCTTCATTTCAAGGGTCATCACGCATTTTAGTCTTGGAGTTCATCTACTTGACACGCATTGGACCAGCTCTCACATTTTACTCACACAGAAAGAAAGAATACAGCAACTGAGGTTATAAAAAGAGACATTTTCCCAAATGAATAAACCCCACCACATATTACATCATACCTGATTCTCATCATTTGATAATCTGTAAGATAAAATGTCAAAATTTAGAAGCCAGGGCTTTCTCGGTGTGGAGTTAATTACTGATGTGGTATTTGGCAACATGTTTATGCTCCCAATGACTACAATATAAAAATAAAACAAGGCAGGACTTGCTGGTATGAGCTCATGGGCTAAGCTGGAGTGAGGGGCTGCCCTGTTCCCTATGGCTGTCCCACCCCGAACAAGAATTTACATTTCTTGAAAGATTTAGGAAGAGTTTATATTAATTTTCTGCCCTTCCTGAGCTCTGGAAGGACCACTAAGCAAATACAGTGCCTACCATCCCACACCAGGCCTCATAAAAGGACATGGGGACCACCACAAATGGGCCAAGGGGAAATGAGGGAGGCTCTCAAGGACAGCTGTGTGGAGGGGAGAAGAGTTGGAGGGAAGCACTTGAGAGATGAGACTACTTCCTTTTTGCTACTAAAACCCACTGAATGGAACCTGACCCAGCACAAGCTGAAAGCCATAAGTCAAATAAAAGGACTCTGGTTGCACAGAAGACTCTGGTCTTTCCCCAAAGGCCCTCATCAGCTCTTGTGATACACAGATCAGCCTGCCTACAGCTGGGCAATGGTTAATCATGACCAGCATCACTTATTGGCATATTTTGTTAAAGGAGTCATCCAGTGACCGCACGCCAGCCACCTGTTCCACCTTATCCCCATCCTAGGCCATGAATGGCATGGCCTCCATTTACCTCATGTACATCCTGAGCTGGGCCCAACCGTAGCCTTTGGGACACATCCACCATACAAATATTAAGTAACGATAACAAATCCCACCCAGCTTTAATAAATCTTGCCGAAATGCAAATCCCTGCTACCCTTAGAGCTAATGTTATTACCATGGGGGCTGGTATACAGCAAGTTTCTGCAGAAATAAATAAAACCAGCAGGACACAACTGGTCTGCCAGACTGTTCCTTTCTTTTCAGTTTCTGCTGAAAGCAGCTGTCATGCTTCAAATTTGTATAACTTTCCTGAATTCTCTGAACCTTAAACCTTTTAAAAAAAATACACACAAATAGCTTACATTTGGGGATTCCTCCAAGTAGGTCTCAAACCAGAAGATGCTTTGGTCTTCCACAAACCTCCTGCCTGTGTTTGAAACTTCAGAACCCCTATCTCATCCACACCCCACTTCTGTCCAAGGGCTGTTAGGATTTGGTGCCTTACAACTCTCCTGGAGAGTCTTCTTTCCCTCACATTTCCTGACAAACTCAAGCACAAACTTCAAAGTCATCCAGCTGAGGTTCTTCATTGCAAGACTATGGGAAAAGTTATTCAAGACTCAACGCTACTCCCAAATTGAGATATTTATAATAAATACAGCCAGAATACATAATCTGGCATTCTCAAATATATGCGTCTGCTCTGATTTCCTTTGGCCACCAGTGATAACGTAAATCTGGAGTACAACTTGTCAAAAAAAAAAAAGAAAAAAAAAAGTTTAAGAGCATTTTCAGAAAGGTTCTTTTCTCTTGCAGTTGCTCAGTCAGGGCATCATGAACAAGATAATACAGATGGACAGAAAAATGGTGCCAAATATTTTTAGGATAAGCAGACATAGAATGAGAATTTGACTTATTTTCTAAGCCTTAAAATCAATGGAATAACCTACCTGACAAAGCAGGAGGCATACAGAAGCATGTATGGATTAATGCATTACAGATACCCAAATGTGAACCAAACAGCTGTAGGAACTGAGTAATAATGCGTGTGAAGAGTCACTTGGGGATTACATATTAGGAGCATACCATTAGGAGCATGCCACCTGTGAGCTAAAGCAGGAATGCAGCTCTTCAAGGAACTTTGAAGAGACTCGAGAACACTTTGGATTATAAAATACTTCTACTTTTGTCTCTTATTCTTAAACACATTTTCAGGCATGGTTAATTATATCATGTCTAAAAGTCAGCCAAGCCTTGAATTTAACATTCTACAACGAAGTTAGGAGTTTCGCAAATGAATGTGTATTTTGTCCTTTGGATCCCACTGCAAAGAATTACTTTGATTTTAATAATGCTGTTGTTAGCTGAAAATCTGTTGTTTGCTAGTGGTATCCTTTAGCCACCTATAGAATACAATTTATACAATAAACCCAGGTACTGCAGTGGTAATTAAAATCCTAAAGCAATTAGCCTTTTGTTTATTTCACTTGGGAATCTGACTAAAACTTCAATGAGAACACACACACAAAAATAAATAAAGAAATAAATTAAATTAAATACATTTCCAGTTTAGGCATAGGCCCAGATGTCTGAACGATGTCCTAATTAAGCTGTACTACAGCATCAAAACATAAGCAAGCCCATATGTATGTGTATATAGGTATATGTGCACACTTTATTATGCGCTGTACAGTTCTGACAGCTTCAACAACTCATTTCTAAGATCTGAGCATGTGGTGGAAGCAGAGGGGAAAATAATAAGAAATAAAAATAAATAAATAAATAAACCTGCATAAAACTTTAAAAGAAGTGCCCTGGGAACCTGTGTGTCCATCTGTGAGGATCAGCAAGGACTGTAAGCTACCTTAATGACAGAGCCCTGTAAGACTGCTGCACAGGGACATGTAGGCTAGAGACAGGCTGCCAGGTTCAGCAGAAGGAGGTGAAAATGACTGAGGTTGAGTGGAGTTGCACAAAACTTTCACCACTTGTAGGTCAAACCTAAACCTGCCAATGAGCTTCTTGTCTGCTTTGTCCCTCCTGACCCACACAGAGGGAAGATGCAGCTCATCTCTACAGACTCTAAGATGTGACCTATTAATGAAGTTTCCATCTATGTTAATATTTCTTAGTCTGCTCCCCAAAAGGGGGAACTCACCTTTCTGGAGCTTTTTAAAGACGGGACAGACCAGGTTCTCAGCAGGAGCCAGACACCCAGGGTTGTTTCTGGTCCTGGTTGCTGTAAGTGAGCAGGATTAAGACAGGAAATATTTTCCAAGAGCAGAAGAGCACCTGTGGAGAAGTACAGGTTTGGGAAAGTACAGGAGGGAAAAAAAAAATAAAGAGGAAATTAATTCTTTTTGCCAGGCACCAGGCCCTGAAAACCCCCCTGGAAATGCTGTACTTGACTGCAGAAACCAGCTAAATAATACCTTGATGATATCAGCTGCCTGACTGTACTCCCGTATTCAGTAAAATCACATGCAATACTCAGGAATATTCTTATGCATGAAAATATCACCACCATGGAGCACGTCCACCCAACCTCTTCCTTGTGCATTATTAATATCAACCCCCAGATTTGCATAGCTGCATACTCTACATGTGTTTATGAACAAATTTACCTGCAAATGTCTCTAGGAAAACTGAAGGATCACTGCTTGCTCTTGGTTATCATGTTGCAAATCTGAGCTGCAAACATGGAGGGAGGAGCAGCAACTGATTCTAGCAGTGCAAAAAGAGAGTAAAAGTGAGCATTTTTAACCGAAATGTACATATTCAGAATGGGTATTTGCTTTTTAGGGTACTCTATTTAAATAGAGTTCAATTGCCTTTAATAAGTCACAGTAAACACATTCAGCTTTACATCATATTTCAAGACTTCGGAAGATGCTGAGCAAGAGGGATGATAAACCAGCTCTTCTATTCCTGCTACAGCCGAAATGCACAGAGGGAGGTGAGCCGTTAGGTGAGGTTAGCAGGAGAGCTGAACACAGCCAGATAAAACACTCTGCTGTCAGAACTGGTCACTAGCGACCCATTTGTGAAGGAGTTTAAAGCAGGTTGGTTATGCACAGCTTGGAGGCTGGATCTGCCTGAAAACATGACAGCATTTACCCATGCCCAGTTCCACACCAGTATGGCCCTGTGCCATACTGGTGCATGGTTATCCTGTTAAATGCTTTGCCTGCATCTTGTTTCGTGGAGCAAACTTTGCTGATAAAAGCACATTGCTTTATCAGCTAAGGGCTATCAGAAGCACCAGCCATTCCTTTGTCCCTTGTGCTCCAGACATCCTTTATCTGTCCCCATACATTTTGGGCAACATTTTTATTTTTCTCCTCTTGCAGGAAAACAGAGTCGAACACTGTCCAGCTCCATTTTTCCCCCCAGCCTCTACAATATTTTTATGGGCTGTCCCTGAACTTATCTCATATCATCTCCTGTCTGTGGCAGGCATCCAAGATGACAATTGTATTTCAGAGAAAGAGCATCATCATGGCTTTTCTAGGAGTGGCTTAATCCTTCCAGAGGCTTTCCAAGAAGTCCTCAGCAGAGCAAACAAGCTGGTTTTCCCGATCTTTCCTGATGTGCTCCAGCTACAGTCCCAGCTTCCAGCCATTTTCCCCTCTCTGAGGATATTGGAGTTTTGTGGGCTCTCGTAACCTGTGGGAAAGGCAATCAATACTTTAGTATCAATATAGCTTGCACTGAACTTCCTGAAGGTCTTCAGAGCAAATATGCTACAAGGCTCGTGCCTCGAAGTGTGACCGGGCTGGGTTCAGATCTTGCAGCACTGCCTGTGGGCTCCCCATCCTCAGCTTCACACAAACCAGCTCCAGCTTTCACCTTGCACTGAAGAGTTAATCAAGAGCACCCAGACACAGCATGCATGCAAACAACAACGAAATTAAAGTCAAACTCAGAAAAGATCCCAGTCTGTTCTTGCAGGTTTTTCTTTCCTGTTGCCTCCATCTTCCTCCACCTCCAAAACATTCATTTTGCTCTCTTCCTTGATGGAACAACTAGCTCAAGCAGAGAAAGGGATAAAATAAACCCAAATACAGAAAAGAAAAAGAAAAAAAAATAAAATAAAATAAAAATAAATCCATAACAAACCCTTTTCAAATACTCACCCTTCAAAAGGATAAAATGATTTCAATTTTGGTCTGTCTCATTCTCTTCCCTCCCCCCGCCCTCCTAAGGTGTATATACATATCTGTATATTTAGAGAGTATTTTTTTTCGGTATTATTTAGTTAATATGAATTACAGGCCTCAAGCTGCCTCCCCTCTAAACCCAAAATGAAGAAGCTCTCTTTTTTTCTCTTTTTTTCCCCCTCTTCTTTCCCCCTCACCAACACGATTTACATTCTCAATGTAATGTATTAAAAAGTTGACAGGGCCGAAAGGATTCACATGATGTCGGCTAAGAAACCCAATTTCCATGATGAATTGCCCGGAGCCCCTGAATCACAAACCATTTTTTCCGCTGCTCAGAAGTTGATTTTTTTTTTTTTAAATCTTCTTAAAGCTTCTCTCCTAATCTTCGGCTAGAAGAGATGGGTGAAAGGATTTTTTTTTCTAAACTAAGGAAAGTATTAGCATCTTGGTTGTTGTGCATCAAATTTGAAAATGCAAGGTTAGTAATATTTCAAATCGGCTACGGTCCAAGCCACTTGATAAGTATGCTTGCTGTCTCCCTCTCCCCCCTCGCGCCAAGTTTCTGCTGGCAGGAGCGCAGTACTCCCGCAGGGACTGCGTGTGCAGGTAGGGCAGTGGGAAGGGACCTTCAGCCACCCCTTTTTTCCCTTTCTCCCCTCTTTCCATACTGCACAACTTCCAGAGGAGACCAAGCCATTCCCGTTCATGATGGGAGATGGGCATCATGTAAGACATCACCTTACACGATCAGTAAATGAAGCAACAGCCGAATCCAACACCAACATTTCCCATTTGGGTGCTGGGATATGAGCCCCACGCCCCGCAGGCACACTGACACGTCCATTTGTTTATAAATGAACTCCTTCTCCCCATGGAGCTCTCGGGAATAGTCATTTTGCCCACTCTAATGAGACACTCAACCATTCCCAACAGCAAGGTCTTTAATGAGATTTTCCTCCCTGCTCCCCTCCTTCCCCAGCACAGGAAAACCAGGCGGTGATCAGAAGGGCTGTGTGGATTTAGGAAGGACAGCAGGATTAAGGAAAGACAGCTTCTTTCCCCCACAGCTGCCACTTCCAAGCCCCTGCATTCCCTTCTCCATCACTTGTAGGGTGCCCCTACAGCTTACCCCCGAAGGAGGAATATGCTGGCAAAGGCGCTGTAGCCGGCCGCCTGAAGCGCTCGAGGCTTTCAGGAAATGGCTCACGCTGCAAGTGCCAGATGCAGACCCCAGGAAGATGAAGGAGCACAGACGTGAAGGACTCCCAGCAGCAAGTTCTGCATACAAAGAGTGGGGTCAGAGACAGGGTTAGCATAGCAAGCCATTTCCAGGGAATGCATCGCATTTTTCCCACTTTATGCTCCAAGTCAAAAGGCCTGGGACACTCAAGTGGTCCGTCAAGTCGTGCTTTGCCTCTTTCTCACTTGGGGCGAACAGGACAATAGCTGACAATGGTAGCCCATCTGTGACCATTTATTGAGTATGGGAAGGAAACTGCAAATGCCACAGAAAATACCAGGGCCAGGAGGAAGTCACTGGGACAGACACAGCACCTGCACCACCAGGGGCTGGAAGTGACCCAAAACACCAGCACACCTGAGGGATGGTCATCCAGCACTGCAAGAGCCAGCAGCTTAAACATACACTGTGCACAGAAACACCCCCCTTTGTCCATCTGTCTCCTTACCAGCATCATCTCACATCCTTGGTTCTCGTGCTGAAAGAGACACCAGACCTCCTGCTTCTGAGAAAGGAAAGTTGTAAACCAGCGACGTGTCTCACCTTACCAACCACCGATCTCCAAGCTTGCCTTCCTCAGTGTTCTCCATCTCTTTTAGCCATTTCCCTAGATGCCTAAAGGCAGGGAGTCAATTGTATTCATCACTTTGCATACAAATTTCACCCACTGAAGGAGAAAAAAAAAAAAAAAAAAACAGCTCTGCACTGTAGCCAGGAGGGAAAAAAATGCCTCAAATGTTTTTTGGTTTTTTTTTGTTTGTTTGTTTGTTTGTTTGTTTAACTGGGAGTGGTTCTTCTATGGGATATTGCCAGAGATGCTGGAAGGATTGAGCCTCTCATGACCTTGGCAGAGCTCCTGCATGAGCCTCCTTTACCTCTGCATCATGACCGTTCGTTCTCTTTCTCTTGGTCTCTCCCTGGTTGCCTCCAAGACAGGCTGCATTGCAATACTTGCCTCCAGTACTCAAAACGCCCCCTTTTCTCAGGATACATGTTGTTAGAAATGTGGAGTAGCACACCCCAGTACGTCATCAAAGCCCAGTTTTCTTTGCTAGAGCTGTGTTTGTTAGCCCCATCTCATGCAGAGCTGTAGGATCCATGTCTGACAGTCATCTCAACCACTTTCCCTGGTGCTAACATTACTTTCATTTCAGGGGCACTTCTGATAATTATGGCCCAAGGCCTGATGCTGTCTTCCAGATACAAACTTCAAGGCACAGCTGCCCAGGTGGCAGATGCTCAGCACTGTCTCGAGCAATTCCAGCCCCTACAGGTTCAGGAGGAGCACAGGACTTCAGCAGCTGGGTGTCGGAGCCGGTGAAGCCGAGCTCTGCTCCTGCAGACCCACCACCAGATTTTCCTTCCCTGGATTTCCCCAGGAAAACGCACACGAAGCAGCAGCCAGAGGGGGCTGACCAAGCAAGCACTGCTAGGAGCTAATCCAGGCTGCTCAGAGGGATGAAGGCCCCCTCCTGTGTCCTGAGCCCTCGATTCCTGCACGGTTCTGCCTTGCAGAGGGGCCTGGGGAGCCCCCAGATCCCACCACCCCCTTCCTCCTTCCCTGCTGTCAACCCTGGAGATGCCCAAAGCATCACGCAGTGGGTACCTGCCAGTCGCCCCGCCAGCCTTGGCTCACAGCCTACCTGCAGAGTGCCCATCATTTATTTATGCTCCTACCCAAAGCCACCAGCCCTGCCCTGCTGCCCTTCCAGGGCAGGGCCCCAGCTCTGCTTCTCCAGCCCCACACCATCCCAGGGCTTCACCACCAGCCAGACCAAGGGCGTGCAGGGAGGCATAAGGTGGAAAAAACTATCTGGACACCTGGGAGAAAGTAAGAAGCATTATCTGCAGTTGTTGAAACCTTGTCAGAACCTACACTGTGAAGGGGTTTGAATGTAAGGCATTATAGCAGGCAAAAGCCCAGAGGACTTCTACAAAAGCAATCACCAACCCCCCCCCCCCCTCCCCATTATAATTCTTGGAGAACTATGGAAGTGCTTCCCTTAGACTTAACATGCACTGGTATCTTTCAGTGGGGTTTTCCCTCCCTGCCCACTGAGGAAAGTATCTCCAAAGTCAAGCAGATAAATTATCAGCACCCTTACAAACTATGCCCTTTTTCCAGGACTTTGTGTCCTCTATGTGTGAAACAATTATGGCCTGTTTTCTTTATGATTCTCCTGCTCTGCAATTACTGCAGAAACTCTTGAAGCCCGGAACATTACCCATACCTTTCTTACTTCTCCAGACAGCAGCAGAGAACCTGCATGGCTTGCAGTTCCCACAGGTGCCACCTTTTGTCTAATACGACTATTGTCCATAACATTGACCCAGTCTCACCACACCTTTGAATGTCCAACTTGGCGTTTGCTTCACACCTAAGCCTGGTGCTTTTGCAGGTTGTCCCTTATCTAGATCGTGTTCCTTGCCGAGGAGCTTCAAAGTGATGAGAAGAACAAGTGTGGGGAGGTTAGGCTGAAGGAAGAAGGATGTTTGTACCTCACCAGGCTCCTCGGCAGCTGGGGTGGCTGCACGCGGTGCTGAGCAGCAGGCAGCAGCGCTGCGTTACGGGGCAGGATGAGCTCAGGGCCACGGGTGAGCCAGCACCTCGCCCACCAAGATGCAGTCCCACAGCTCCTGAACATGGCAGCCTGTGATCTGGTTTATTTTTTAATTTTTTTAGCTTCTACTGCCAAGAAGGGAGGATACTTTCCAGCCCTGCTCAGCTATGGGCTGCTGGAGGAGACCCAGGTGGCCTCCACTGTATCTCGTGTCTACACCGTGCTGCCTGGGCAGAGCTCCTGGGGGTGAGCAGGGCTTGCAGGCAGCTGCCTGCGACTGCAAAGACAGCAGCAGCCTCCAGCGGCCAGCTGGCAAACAGCACAAGCACGGTTATGCGTCCCGTGTCCCACGGTGAACACCCGTGGGGCCTCGTGTCCAACATCCCACGGCAAGCACCAGCGTAGTCTCACAGCTGACATCCCATGGTGAGACCATGGCTTCGTGCCCCATGTCCCATGGCAAACCCAAGCTTGGCTTTGCGCCCAGTGTCCTTGTGTGGCATGGCACCATCAGCCAGATGTGGTATCATGGTTGGCCTATAATAGCCAGAATTATGCCCTTTTAACCAAAAAGGCAGCTTTTTGACCACAGCAATGTGAAGGGGGCTCGTTCCTTTTCAGTTCCCTTCTTTCTAGCACCATCCTGGCAGCAATTACGTGATGTCACCATCCTTGGCTGAGCATGACTATAAATATGGCTGTAGTCCTCAGTGTCACCATGCCCCCAAAGCCCTTCTCAGCCTCAAGTGATCTTCATGACCACGTTGTGCCCTGGGTCCCCATGCTCTCACCCTTCCCCAGCGTCTCACCCCATGCGTTTCCAGGTTGTCCTCCTGGGAAAACATCCTGCAGAGGAGGAGCCCACCCAGGTGCCTGGAGAAGCTGCAAAATGGGAGTGGATGAGCTTGTTTTCTTGTTGTCTCCTTTTTCTTAGTCCTTTGAAATAATCACAAACATAGCAATTATTGCAGAGATAAAATAGCAAGGATTATGAAATCCTTACAGGCAAAGCTCTCCATCAATTAACTAAATCAATCCTTGCTTTAAAATATAATCCACAACAAGGAGCCACAGCAAGACACAATTAGAAAAAAAAATGACAGTAACAACAACAACAAATATCTTTGTGGAAGAGAAGAGTGGGGAGGAGAGAGGAGATTTTTATCAGACAGCAGAATAGTTTCGGGTTTTTGCATGCAGTGTAGAAGTACCAAAAATATCTCCACAAGCAGCACACCAAGACGGGCTGCTGAGGTTTTGAAACGAGGCTGAGGGACCTGAGGGGTGTCAAGACTTTGGAGGCACACCAAAAAAAGGCTTAGATCAAGATTTTTAAAAGCAGTACGTAAAATTAGATTCCTAAGACCACATTTGAAGACGTATAACCAGGAAAGCTCTATGGGACCACAAAATCCAGTCCCTCACAGCGCGGGCAGTGCTGGTGTCACCACTCACCAATATCAGGGTGCATCCATCCCCAGACAAGGTGCAAAGCCTGGTGGGCTGGTGGGGGCTCCTCCACAGCCTCCTCCTTGCTCTGCGATCAAAAAGCAGTCACTGGTGGTCAGCTGAAGTTTCTCCCAGCTTTGCCCCATTTCTTCCAGTACCGCTTCTAGTTGAATTAGCTGCCAGCTGCCCCAGTGCCTCTGTTTTGGGAGGAAAGCAAACAGCCTGCTTCTTGGCAGCCCGGGGTCTCCTGCAGCATCTACAGATGAGGTTGAGTGCTTGCTTGATTCATCAATTACTATTTAAAGTTATTCCTAGCGACTCCAGGCAGGGGCCAAATCACAACACAGCTATGGTGAGTTCCTGCCCTGAGTTCCTCCTGTCCACACAGCCCCAAACACTTGAGCAACACAGAGCCCAAGGTTTGCATCCCAGAAGTGCTCCCCTGTGAAACCCACAGCACCCCACAGTGCCTCACACATGGAGGTTGTGCAGTCCCCATGGCAAGATCCCCAACAGACGGGGGAGATGGCAACCTGGAGTCAGTGACGGGACACACACCCTTCTGGGGCACCCCAAAAACAGCTCACACATGAAGGACACAGGGGTGGTGAACACTGATGAGAATCATACGAGGCCTTGGAGATGTGTCCACCAAAAGCTGTAGGCCCTCATGACACTCAGTTTTGACCCTGCAGGATGGAAACAAAGCAATACTGATTTGCCATAGAGCTTTAGCACTGGGCTGGGGCCTTGAACAAGGATCAGTATCCTGTTTCACCAGGTAGGTAGGTAGGTTTGGGTGTATGGCCCAAATTTCACTTTGTAAAAAAAAAAAAAAAAAATCATTCTGTGCTGGAAGAGCAGGGAGAGAGCTTGGGCTTGCCAGGCAGGCAGGGCTGCATCCCCAACCTCACGCCTGCTTTGTCTTCCTTCTCAAACCCAGAGCTCTTCTGCTGCGGTGGAGAGAAACCATAAGAGACGATCAGAAAGGTTAATAAAAAGTTGAAAATGTTCTTAAATGACAGCTCAGGCTCAAAATGTGAGCCTTCTGTTTGTTTTTCTTTGTAGCTCGACTTGAATATCCCTGCTAATTTTTTGAATATTGCTGTAGTGTACAGAAGAATTGCTGATGACACATTTTCCTAACGTGCGCATTACACAAAAGGAGATTATATTTTAGCCTCTTTTAGAGACTATAAAATCAGATTCATCCTAATGAAACAGCAAATAAAAAGGGTTTTCCCTTTTCTTTCTCAATCTCTTGGCATTTTTTCCTCCTGTGGTTTTATTCTTCTCCTCCCCGCTCCTCTTTCTTACGTTATCTGTGTTTCCTGCTCATTTCAACTTGATGACATGTTGCTGGGACAACTAAGTCTCGTAACCTTCTTAACTTTGCCATTGTTACTGCCTGGAGTGTATTTAGGAGGAGTGTTTTAATTTCTTTTCGAATGCACAGCGCCTGCCCCATAGAAAGATATTAGAAATGGAGGGGGGTTTGGGGGAAGAAGGCTTTTCTTCTATAAATGTATGCTATTCAAATCATCTCTTTTTTTATTTCCTTTAAACCCATCATTTGTATGCTGTAGGTCGCTACTTTAAAACCCAGCTCGCTGTCGCTGAAAGGATCACCCGTATAATGATGTCATCCATATTCAGCTGAAACCTCGGCTCCGACGGAGCCCAGCACTTCCCCCGCATCCCCAGCCCCAGCCCCAGCCCTGTTCCCAGCCCCAACCCTACACCCGGCCCCAGGCTCCCAAGCTCGCCCCAAATTTCCCATGGGACAGCTCACGCTCCCCGACGGGGCGGTGGAGGCACCGGTGTGACATGAGCCAGGCTGAGAGATCAGTTTGCATGGGAGCATCTTCCCTACCACCACCAGCCATGCACCATGATGGTTCTGGGAGAAGGGACCAGCTCCTTCCTGGGGGTTATCCCATGGAGGAGAACAGGTCACTCGCACCGAGACCAAGGGATCCACCGTGCCAGGATTCACCTGATCTGTCTGTCCCTACACCTTTACAGCATGAGGAGAACCAAGTCCTGCAAAAAGGGTTTCACGGTACGGTGTAACATCACCCCAAACGCAGGTACCCAACCATCCACTGCAACCTGACGGCATAAAAATCCTAATCATACGTGTGCTGTTTGCACCATCCCTTCAGTGTCACCCTGACACACTTACTGTACCTGGATCAATGCTCTTTTAACAACTAATTGATCTTTTATTAACATATAATAACTTACTTATTAAATCTAAATTAAAGACTTAATTGAGACGCTTAATCTAGAGTGGCTCAGTATATCACCCTCATAAGCATAATGTATAATTTAATTAATTGACGGAGCTGATAATAGCGTGTCATCCGTCACCGTTTCTCCTGACCTGGGAGCTGCAGAGTCGGGAGAGGCTCTGCGGGGCTCAGGCTGTGCCTCTCGATCCGCCTGTGGGCCAATTCCCCCTCTGAAACACACACAAATGAATCGTCCCCTGCCTTGGATCGCAAATCGATGTTAAAACGTTATCTGTTCGGGAAGAGAAACAGGGAAACGTGTGCCACGGTACAGGCAAGGGCAACGTTGCTCTGCCTCTCCCCTCCCTCCGAGCAGAGGTTTCAGTTCCTCTCCCTCCCTGCTGCTGCCCCAAAGGGCGAGAGGTTTCCAAAATCACCTTCACCTCCTTTCCCCACGCATCTGCCATGAAAATGGGGCCAAGGAGGTGAGGAAGCGTCCCGGTGGACTGTGCTCTTCTGCCTCCCCCCCCCCAGCACTATTCCTTCTGCTGCGGCTTGGATTTGGGTCCATGCACCATTTTTCGCAGCAATTTCCATCGCTTCGCTCCCCCCAGCCCACCGCCGACTCCCCGCAACAGAGAATTTCATTTTAAAAATGGCAAGATTTAATTTAAAAATACAAAATGGCAAAGGGAGGGTTTCTTAAATAAAAAAATAAAGGTAAAGAGATGATGGTTGGAACAAAATGTTCCGGAAGAAAGCTGTTCCCTTGGGGTTTCTTTTCTTTAAGCTTTGCATATTACAATTTGAAATTTTTGTAAAGAGATCCCCATTTTATATTCACACTGGTAGCCTGAATTTAAATATCTCTCTCACCTGAGATTAATACAGGCTTCACCCTGAATTACTTCCCGGCTCTGAAGTACAGCTCTGGAGAGCTCAACTCTCCACAAATTCACTTCTCTTTTAGAGGCATAAAAGCTTAGGAAATATATGAAATATTAAAATAGCACGTGTGCCGGGCCAGAGAGGGGGAGAGAGAAGGCTGGGTCATGGGGGGGCTCCTTTGATATGAAAACCCACTTTTCCTCAAATGAAAGTGCGGATCTGCCAGCGCAGGACAAGAGCTCCATTAAACTCCAAAGGCAAAGATTTCAACCCAAAGATGATGGTCTTTGTTTTATTTTTTTAATTTATTTTTTTTTTTTAAGCCCTGCAAGGGGAGCAGAATGCAAGCCATGCCATGTGCTTAAGAAATTGACATTTCCGGCAGCAACAGAAAATATCAAGTTTCTCTGGAGCAAAACAACATATTCCCCACAAATGAGGTTATAAACAAAGTCGAAAACGCCGGCTCCGTATTGTGCTAGCTCAATATTAACCAAATCCACCTGATGGGGGAAAAGTGCCTTGTTTTACGTGCTGAGGGCCCATTAGCTAATTGCCATAGAAATCCAGCATTCTATATAATGATTTAACCCTGGCAGAGCTGTCACACCTGAGGAGGAGGGCACCGCAGGGTCACAGAATGGGCAGGGCTGGAGGGCACCTCTGGGTCCCTCTGGTCCAACCCTGTGCCCGTGCAGGGCCACCCTGACTATGTCATGGGCCATTGGTGGGAGATGCGGAGAGGGAAACTGCTGGAGACCGACGGAGAGGCAGGGACAGCCCAAAAGGTGCTGCCAGCGGCACCTGGTGCCACCAGCCCCATCGCTGCTTCCCAACCTGGGCAGGTTTTCCTCTTTCCTTAGACGGAAAGCTCTCTCAGGCTGTGCAGAAGCTTTTACCCTGCTCTATTTAGGCTCTACTTCATGCTGTAGCTCCCCTTGCAGGCACTTGAGAGAGCCTGGAGCTTCAGACAGCCAGCAGGAGGGTGCTGCCTGCGTGCTGTGGTGTTCTGAGGTTCTTTGGGGCTGCGCTCACCCCCACCACAGTGACCTCCCTTCAGACACACGGCTCCATTAGAAACCTTTCTCAGGGGATCACCAGCATTAAAAATGGCAACATCTGGTGCTCCCTGGAGTCTCCAGGGCTTGCAGGGTGCCCGCGGTAGCCCCAGAAAACATGAGGTTCACAAACCAAACCCAAAGAGATGTGGATGACCCGCCCATGTGGATGACCAACATGTCTCCACGAGCATCAGGACCAAACAAATTCACAAATCAGCTCAGCTCCAGTGCGGGACGTGCCAGCGGACCCCACTCCCGGACATCCCTGGGGCAAGCATCACTGTCTTCTCTCGAGCCCGGCGCTCCCCCAGGGCTGCTGGAGCTGGGTGAGGATGTGCCAGGAGCAGTGCAAGGCTCGGTCACACCACTTTCACTTCGCAGCTGCATTGCTCCACGCGCATGTGTGTGCATGTGTGCATGGCTTCACTACAAAGGTGCTGGCAGCCACGGCAGGAGGACTGGTGTGCCGCAGCTCCCTTCTGCCAGCTGCAATAAATTTCTTTGCTTGCGCTTCTCCTCTGAATCGAATAGAGTTTGTTTCATTTTAAGAAGTCTTTTTTTTTTTTTTTTTTTTTCATTTCAGGAAAATGAATGTTAGAGCCAGATAAGAAACTATAGTCTGCTTTCAAGAAGGTTACAAGAAAACTGCATCTTGCATTACTAATCCTTTATCTTTCATGTTAACAAAAAGATTACTGACATATTTTTGAATGAAAGAAAATAAAATAGCAAATGCATCTAAAGAACTGTGTAACTTTCATGCAACACACAAATCGGATGTTAAACGTGGAGGAAAAAAGGAGGGGAATGAAGGGAAGATTCATAATACATTTCCCTTTGTAAAGTGAGCAAACCAACTTTCTGTAATAAGAGAAACTACTGGAGGACCAGAGGAGCTCCTTTATTAGCGGAGAACAACGTTACTGTTTAACAAGAGGCCAGATTCGGAGGGGAGAGGAGAAAATCTCCCCTGCCCGGGTCCCTGCTCTGAGGGTCTCAGCAGGAGGGGGGATCGGGAAATGCCACCCCCAGGGGCAGGGTGGCCTCTGGGGAGCCACGTCCACCAGCTTCAGTGTTGGAGAAGCCTTTGGCAGAGCAAAACCCAGATATGGGGTGATTGTTTTTGGTTAGGGATAGGGGACATGGGCACTGGCCCCTCGGGACGAGCTGTGCTGGGGCTTCTCAGCCCCGATCCCAGCCCTGCTTCTCCAGGAGGAAGCCTTGGCACATGGTGCTTCATTAGGAAACCCATAATTGAATTCCCTGACCATTCAGCTCTAAAACCCCTTTGATCAGGAATTAGTTAATTACATTGGGCCCGGTATATTCCTTGTTACAAATTTTGCCCGTGTCCCCCAGATATGCAGTTGCGGGCTCTGCTCGCATTGTGTCCTTTGAAATGCGCTGAGGAGCCTTTGAAGCTCTCCCCCCTTAATGACGCATTGTTCCTTAATAAGTCTCCCGTAACACTTCCCCGTTAGGAAATCGCTGCCTGCCGCTCGCTTGGGCTTGGACGAGGAATAATAATCCCGATGTAATTGATGATGTTGCTGAATAAATGGGGATACGCGCTACCTGGAGCAGGGCCGGGGGGAGCGCGGCTCCCCGCCGCCGACCTTGGCTCCGACCGCCCTGCCAAAAATCCATTTGACTTTCAGACGGGCTCAAATCCGGCCGATAAGGGCTGGAGAGACGACAGGGAGCGTGGCGGAGAGCCGGGAAGCCGGGTAGGAAAGGAGGCAGATGGGGAGATAGCGGTGAGATGGGGAGATTGCACCTCGCTCGTGTTGGCAGGGAGGGGGTTAAGGAGATGATTTCTGTCTCACCACCCCCCCTCAAAAAAGAAAAAAGAAAAAAAAAAAAGTCTGTGTCTCCATGTCTATGTACCCAGACAGGAGCACAGCCCTGTGTGTCCATGCAGAGCTCCTGTCCTGACCAGGAGGGCATCTGCAGGATCGTGGATTTCCTGCCACAGAAACCCTTCCTTGCCAAGACACCCCTGGGTAAACCCAAGGAGCCAGGGATGGCACTGTCACATCAGCACTTTTCGCTTTAAAACTGACCCAAATTCAAGGAAGTTTAACCAAAGGGGTTAAATACCTCCCTCCTCTTCCTTCTGAATCTCTTCTTCTCCCTCCAAACACAAAGCGATTCAGTCTGGGCTCATGAAAGCATCATTTCACTTTAACTCCTGCCAAAATACCCTTGAATCACTCCATTTTGCTTCAACCTTCTTCTCAAGCCCTGACAAACATTGTTCCCCTTGCACATCGCTCCTGCCCGCACATCACTTCCCCATGCATTGCTCCTTTTGCACATTGCCTCCACCTGTCCCTTGCTCCCATTTGCACCTTGCACATCGCTCTCTACATCATCCTGCTTGCACGCCTCTCTGCTTGCACATTACTTCGCCTGCTTGCATGTCACCAGCTCGAAAACTGTTCCACTTGCACATCACTTGCAGTCTTGTCTCTTCCATTTGCTTCTATTGCCCTCTGCTGGGGACTGCCAAAGGGACGGCTGATCCCTCGGGCACTGCCTTCACCTCTCCATCTCCCTCTGCAATTTCAGGGGATCCCCAAGCTGGGGTGCCAGAGCACTGGGGACACAGCCTCATGCAAGGCTCGGAGCAGTTTGGCTCTGCTGCTGCATCTACTTGTGCACAGCTTGGAAGCTGTCCATGTCCAGAGCTGGGCCCGTTGTCAGTGGAGGAAAGGTTTCTCATTGAGTTTGTAGATGTCTGGAGGCTGAAGAGCATCACCAACTCCTCCAGGGGATGGAGAGCACATAGGAGGCTACCAGATCACGGTGGGAGCTCCAGCCAAACCATGCTGTGTCCCCAAGTTCACACTGTTAAGGCCCAGCAGCAATTTTGGGGGGCAAAGCAGAGTGCAAGCATCCCACCAGGGCCACACCGTGATCTCCCTGAGATTGCAGAAACCCCAAGGTGCGTTGCTTGGTCATGAAAATAACCCTGCCTCCACAGGCAGCTTGGCAAGGGAACAAATGGACAGCACAGGGAGGAATATTCTGCCTTTCCAACCATGTAATTTCTGTCCTCTGGCAGAAAAGGGGGGGAAAAATAGCAGCAGGATGGACGGGCAGAGGAGGGGACTGGTGCCCACCCCACAGCTCCTGCTTCAAGTCCTCACACACCCGCTGGATTACGGATGATGGAGGAGATGTACACCTTACAGCAATTAATTCCCAAAGTGTAATTAACATTTGGGCCAGCTCCGCACGATCCCCAGCTGCTAATGAAGCATGGCACCGCTTTAATTCCTGCAACGCCGCACCATCTTCTTATTAAATCCAGGGGTAGGCTCCAGCACATTTCCCTTCAAGGGAAAAAGGGGAAAGAAACAGAGCAGGATTTGTCTCAATGCAATATGATAGATTAGAGTTTTCCGGATAAAGAAAGTGGGGGGGGGGGGGGGGAGAAATTTCACATTTCGTACATGCGCGCCCGCATATTCTCTTTCGCAATGACCTCCTTATGCCCCATCCATCAGCCTGGGGTTGGCTTATTCTAACTAGCAGAGTCTTTTCTCGTGTAGAACAGGCCCATCAGACACAATCTGCATGCCAATTACTGGAGCAGACCCCCTGATACCGAAAAATGGAAATTAGCTGTCAAGCAATGGCATCAGCAGGCTGGGTTGGATTGCCTGCGCTCCCCGCTGCTCATATGCATATGGGCTCGGTTGTGCCGTGACAAGGGAGCCCCCGATGGAAAAAGTAATCTAGAATAATAATAAAATAAAATAAAAAGCACACAACTAGCATATTTTATTGTTATTTGCCTTGGTTGCCAGCTCTAGGGGCACAATGCAAAATTCACTGGAGGGCAAAAGCCAGCCGGAGGATGGGGAGGGGGAAGAGCTGGGATAATTGCATTCTGCCAGCGGGTACCTCGAGCGATGGACGGGAAGGACACAGGGAAGAAACAGGGAAGAAACGTGACCATAAGGGCAAAGCAGAGCCTGGTTTGTCTGATGCCCCATGCTGGAGGAGCCCCAGCACCCAAAGGCATCTTCAGCAGTACAGGACAAATCCCACCGTAGGACACAGGGGATGGGGAAGCAGCACATGTCGGCAGAGTCCCCAAAATCAGAATGAGGTGGTTGGAAAGGCAGCAGCTGGCACGCACCTGCCTGCAGGAGTCCTCCCTGCAGAAATGGGGACAGCAACAGGCTCCCTGCAGAACCCTGTGGGCAGGGCGTGCTCGAGCCAGCGCCTGTGCAGGCAGCCCTCGGAGAGCTTTGCCAGGAGCTGGGGGGAAAGGGGAGCTGGAGCTGGGTGCTGGCACCCTTGGTTGGTCCTGGAAGTGTTTGGAACCTGAGCTGTCTGCATCCTGAATCCATCCAACCCCTCTAGGACACACAAACCAAGAGTCCACAACTCTGCTGCCTTCACAGAAGCACCGAAACCCCGGAGGAAAGGAGAGAGGTGAGGGAAGGCAAAGGGGGAACAGGGGACAGATGGGGACACACATCACCCTTCGCAGGGGGCTGCGCTCCCCGGGGGTCACGGTGCCTGCGGCTTGACAAGTACCGCTTAACCTGCCTCCCCCTCTGTAATAACCTCATACATCAGCCGGGGGGCGACAGCCGGGGGGGCTCTGCTTCTGCCACCATCATTATCCCAGGGTCCCTCTGCTCCACCTGCAAACGGACCAGGCAGCCCCAGGAGGAGAGGGGCCCGTGCAGCCAGCATCACTTATCCTGCGTGGGCACGCATCCAGCCTGACATCTAGCGGCACTGGGCAAAACAGGGCCTTCCAAACTGGGCTGACTGGGAGCGCTGGAGAGCCTGACAGCCCCCTTTGCTCACTGCACGTCTCAGGAGCCTGGGGACCAGCTCCTTCCCTTCCCCTCCTACTCTTTGGGGCCACCCAGCAGCAATCTCGCATCTCAGGGCAGTTTTGAGAGGTGCTCACCGTCTCGGTCCTCTTCTAACTGCCCTGCTTTTTGTGGCCCTCCCCTCATCTCACACCTCCAGGGAGCACCCTGACACTCAGGGCTGCCAGGGTCCCCACGGAGGCTGTGGCCGCCACCCTCCTGCTCTGTCCCCTCTGCCTCCCACCCTTGTCCCAGTGCCTTGTGCACCATGAGAGGGACACGCTCCCTGGAACACAGGACAGCCACTGCCACCCAACCCAGGAGCAGAGGGACAGAGGGGACGGGGCCAGCGCAGAGGAGGAGGACAGCAGAGATGGAGGCTGTGCCTGGAGGAGGCTCAGCTCCACGTCACCTCCAGCAGGGCAGGGACGGCTGGGAGGCAGGCTCGCACGCAGGAAAGAAGCAGGACAGGCTGAACTGAGCGACTCAACTGCTTTATTGGGGCGGGGGGGACGGCTCCTCTCTGCTCACTCGGCGATGCTGCGGAAGGACTGGACGGCGGGGCTCACGGCTCCCCACTCCACAGGCTGGCGGTACTCTCCCTTGGGCAGCAGGTACTGCCTGCCCCGGTAGTTGGGGTGCTCGTAGAACACCCAGACACCCTCCAGCACCCGGCAGGCGTGGACCTCACGGATACGGCACTCGTCCATGATGGAAGGGCAGTCCTCGGTGGCCTCGAACATCTGCCCACCGAAATCTCCCTTCTCAAACACCTGGATGTGGCCCCTGCCTCCACTCGGCTGGAAGAAACAGGGAGAAAATTGTAAGGTGTTTGCTGAGGCACCGACAAATTCTCCAAGGGATGGGAGCAGAGCCAAGGCACAGCTGGGCTCAGGTCAGGCACCAAGCACTCCCAGCACACTGGGACGGCACTGAATGGCTCCTGTCAGCCCCCCAAACGCACAGCACGGGGCAATGCCCAACCACGCATCCCATGCAAAGAGGGCACTGAGCCCAAGCTGAGCAATTTCAGCTCAAAGCCCCACCACAGCCCCGCTTCAGGACGGGCATAGGGAGGACAAACAAGTGCCGGGCTCTGTCCCAGACACGCCGCCTGCGCAAACCCTTTAAGCTGCTCGGTGAGATCCGAGTGGAGCGATGCACCCCCTCCGCTCCCCGCTCCTCCGGGCAATGAGGAGTTTAATGAGCTGGTGACCCCAGCTGGGTTGTATTACAGCAGAACGCAGCGCGGGTATTTTCCACTGTGATTTCAAGCGCTGCGTTGCCTGAAGGCACTGCAGCAGTTTTAATCTGCAGCTGCCTGGACACCGTCCTCCCCCACCTCCCCTCCCGTCCGCGCTGGTTGCCGGCCCCAGCTGAGCTCTGCGGGGTCTCACGGATCCGTGATGCTGCTCCGGGTCCTCTGACCCTAGCCCTCCGAGCAGCCAGTCCCTGTGCATGGGAGGGGAGGCCAGGCACCGGTGGACGTGCAGCATTTCATGCTGGTGGAGGGAGCTGTGCTGCTGTTACACCTCCCGCATGCTCCTGCTCCATCCCTAGCACCAGACCAGAACTCTGAGCTGGCTGGAAACCCTCCCTGCTCTGCGCTGAGGGACTTACACCCACCTCAAACCCACAACAGGCTCAGAGTGGCGTTAGACCTCCAGACAAAAGCAAAGCCCCCTTGCTCCACGTGATGCCAAACCGTGGCAGCGCTGCTCACATCAGTGATGCCCAGATCCCCACCAGCATCTGCTCCACGGCTGGCAGACACAGCAGCACCAGCGCTGGTGTCACAGCCTCACACACCCACGCTCCCATCCTGCTGGTTTTAAGGCTGCTCCTCCAGGAGCTGCTCCCTCAGGGACTCAGCACCACTCGGATTCAGTCCCCTGGGCAGGGCTGTGGGAGCGAGCCCCCTCCAGCCGTCCTCTCCCCGGGCTCTCCAGGAGGACAGGGCCACCTCCAAGCACGCCGGAGTGGCAGGCACATAACCACAGAGGCCCCTCGGGCAGCACCACACTTACAATCTGGACAGCCCTGCAGGAACCGAGGCGGTCGTTCAGGCCCATCCAGTGGTGGTAGTCGGGATACTCGCCCTGCGTCAGCACGTACATGTTCCCCGAGAAGTCGGGCCTCTCGTAGGCCACCCAGGTGCCTCCTTCCACCCGGATGGAGTTGCAGCGGCTCAGGTAGGTGTGGAAGTCGGGGCAGTCGCTGTCGCACTCGTAGCGACGGCCCAGGAAATTCTTGTCTTCGTAGAAGGTGATCTGAAACACAAGGAATAGAGGGAGATGGGGGTGGTTCCTCACCCCGCCGTGCCCGGGGAGGCGCGAGCAGCCCGCGTGAAGGCACACCGGTGCAGGCAGCCACGAGCAGCGTCGGCATTGCCGCTGGAAGTGTCGCTCCAAAGCACACAGTCACACTCGGAGGTGGTCTGTAACCCCTCCTGCCTCTAACGTGAAGAGGAATAGAAAAAAGACCAACAATTTAATCTCCAAACTTCATTTTTCCAGGGAAAAGGCAGCCTTCCCAAGTCGTTTTCCAGAACCTGTATCCTATAGAGTCACAGACTGGTTTGGGCTGGAACACACATTACATAAGGATCATCTTCCACTAGACACGGCTGTAGCCACATCATGGTTTGAAATATTTGCAAACAGAGCCTTCAGGATGTCCATAAGTCGTCCAGCCCACCCACAGAGCAGGATCAGACGCATCCAAACAATCCCGGCAGCAGATCCACCAGTCTGGCCCCAACATCTCCAACCACCACCCTTCTCCAACTCTTCGGCCTTCCCAGCACCTTGCTCTGTCCCAGTCCAACCCCTGGAAAAGCCACTGTTTTCTTTGCAACAAGTGCTCCCACCTTCTCTAGATCAATAGTAACTAAATTACAGCCAAGGGAGCCATCAGTAGTCAATGGACCATACTAGGCAGTTGGCTTATTGAGCATTTGTAGTCAGGCCTCTATGACAAGGGAGTGGTGAGATCTCTTCCCTCCTGGGCCTTGTTTTCAAGCCCTGCGATCATTCTCCTTGCCCCTACCCAACCTGGTCCACAGTTTGCTTTTGAGAAAGTCGATGCCAACAACTGGATATCATTTGAGCTTTACCCATGAAAAAAAAAAAAAAAAAAAAAAAGTGCTTCAAGTATGTGGGTAGCTCAGTTTGTATCACTGATTGTGTTTGCAGTTGGCTTGTTCTGCTTTGGTGCTTTGCTGTTGTCACCAGTTTGACACGGCCAACAAATTCCCAATTCATCACCGTGCTTCTTTCCAAAGATCTGCACTACAGCCGAGCAGCTGACGGCAAAGCACTTCACTCAGGGGTGCTTTTTCCTCTTGCTTCATCACAACCTGTTCCAACCTGATCTTGAGAGCTGGTGAGCAGATCCCATCCCTCTCGCCCAAGGTATCACCAGGCCTGGAGAAGTGATGTCCACAGACTTCAGAGGTCCTTTGATCGCCAAGTCCTGGAGCTGCCCTTTGTGCAGCCCTCATTTTTGGTCATTCCAGATGACAATTACTCAAGAGCTGCTCTTTGGAGTAAGGGTTCCCAAACCACCACGTCTATTTTTGACTATATCCCTTGCTTGCTTATGGTACAGTGAAGTCAGACCATGACAAAAGCATTCCTACTATGAAGTGCTGTCAAATTTCTCCTAGAGAAAATTGGTTTGACATGAATCAGTCTCTTACTCCAGTGTCTTCTAGAGCCTTGCACTGAACCAACTGATCTGCAGGTCAGTGATCCAACGCAGTACAAACTCAGACAACATTCGACCTTTCCATTTTCCTAGGGTGGTTGGTTGGTCAGTGTGCCCCTTCAGCCCAACCCTAGTCTGGGGAGAGGATTTATGTCCTTGGTTATCTTGCCCTGTCACAGCAACGCTTTGCTGAATTGGTTAAGCTGGCCCTCTATTTCTAACACAGAAGGAGAGCTCATTTCATGTTCCTTTCCCACCTTGAGGAACGCAAGGGAATTTCCATTTGGCGATGCTACCCGCTGCTCCTTGGGAGATCTTCTCCCTGGACTTATAAAGCCACGAAGCCAAAACCAAATCTGAGAATGCATCAAGGAGCAGTGACCAACTAGAGGCGTGGTTTGTTGGTTTATTCTTTGAGCACTTAACAGGAAGATGTAAGGAGCAGGCTCCTGCCCACCCATTCCCCACCATCGCCCTTTGCACACCCCCTCAGCTCATTCCAGACCCTCAGACCCGGCACCCCTCAGCTTTCCTTCGGGGCTGTGGGCACAAGCAGAGCAGACTGATGGTTCTCACCAGCAGGATAACGACAGGTGAATTACAGATTTCAATTCCAGATCCGTAGGTTGGACACAAATCACCTCTGTCAGCAAAGCCATGGAGCTGCCCTGCTTGCAGCTCCGTCCCTTTAACTGCTCACTGCCCAAACATTGCTCTGGGGCTTACCTGGCAGATAACAGATTTGCCACGGCAGATCTTCCTTACACAACTGCAAAACTCTCCCTCCCTCAGCCACCTCATAGCAGTTATCACTTTTCTTCCCAACAGCAGGTCTGTTAGAGGGACACTTGTGAACAACATCCTTAAGCAATACCTGGCAGCACCCATGGCGTTCTATAGAGGCAGCATGGGGATGGTGATCCCTTTCTAGGGCAGACCACTTGCTTACGTTGTGGGAAATAGCACTTAATTCTCTCCTTTGCCTTTTTCTTCTCTCCCTGGAACATGCTACATGAGAGCACAGCACAGAGAACAGATAAGATTTGGGCTCATGCGCTGACTTCACTCATCCCAGACGTTTTGCTACACCACAGCACACAATCAGCCAGGGCAAAGCACTTTAACAGAGGACAGGGCTTCCAGCAGGGACAGCACACATTTAAGTATCTTCATGCAGATGGCAGGCAGTTACATCCTGCAGCACCTTCATGCACGGGTACATAAAGCCTGCACAGCTGCAGCCCCCAGGCTGGGAGGCAGTGGCACACCACGCTCAGTTTCTAAAGACCTCTCAGAAATAGCTCAATCACTTCAAACCAGACAAAAGGAGCAGGGAAGCAGAGAGTGGGTCCAGACCTTCCGCAGCACAGACCAGTGCCTGCAAAACCACTCTGCCCCCGAGCTCTCTGCCCGCTGGGCCTTAAAGCCTCCGCGGGCTAAGAGGGACATAATCTGGCAAGGGAATACAAGGGGACGCCGTTCAGCTGTCCACAGGCTCTTAGCAGTTGTTCAACACTTCCCAGGGGAAGCGGTCCACAAGCCCCAAGTTCTCACCCTTACCCCTGCGCCCCAATCCCAAGCCTACAGCACTGTCTGTGGGAACAGCCAGCAGGGCTTTGCCACCTCCACATCGAAGCTCCCAGCATCTGAGCTGGATCCCCACCTAACACACACTGCCCCAGCTGAAGGCGAGCGTTGTGACCTACCTCTTCAGTTTAAGTCACCCCTCCTGATTCCACCAGATCACAAATGGTTCTCCTCCCTTGTCAATGCTACTGCCTTTGGTGCTACAGCCATGATTCAGGCATCGGTCTGTCCCTTTGCTCCACCACAGAAGGGGGATTCAGCAGCTGCTGGTAGGACTCGGCTCATCCCAGGGAAGCTTTCCACGAGATCTCATTCTGCAAACGCGCCTCATCATGCTCACTGCTGGCACCGCAGCCTTCACCATCGATTTACAGGGCATCAAACCTCAGTGTACTTGAAAATATCGTGTGTAGGTTGCAAATAAACTTACCTTGGTTCCAGCTCTGGACATTTTCTGTTCCAGCCAAACTTCCCAGTGCTGGAGGCACGTCAGGACCTCTTACAAACAGCCAGGATGCGAGGCGCCCCTTTTATAGTGGGCTTGTTTTAAACCAGCCAGCCGCTTTGTCATGAGAATAGGATCCAAAAATTGAGTCAGTGATTCTGAGGCTATAGCCGGTTTCCAGAAAAACAAACGGGATTATGGAATAAAGGAAGGCTTCGCTGTCCTCCTTTTGTTACCATTTGCTGAGTCAGAACACCAAAACTCTGCCAAACGCACTCAAAGCACACAGCCCCCTGCCAAGCCCTGGAGGATAGGGTAGGGGGGAGGGCATTTTGGCTGCTCTCCCTTTTAAGCATGTTAAACAAGAAGCATCCTAGTCAGCTCTAAAAAGGCCCATCCCCGTTTGCAAGGAAGAAACACAAATATTTATTAGAGAACGTTCCCATGCAATGAAGGGTGCAGCTAGGAAAGGGTGAGCACGTGCTCAGAGCAGACCACAGCTCGCAAAGAACAGCCTCTGCTCAGAGGCTGTGCTTCAAAAGCCCTATGTGGAAACTTCACTGCAGCAAAGGTATCATGCATTTTTACAGCACGCCCTCAGCTGAGCTATGTTGCTCTAAACGGTGCCTGACATCAAGGAGAGGAAGCATTTCTGGCCATACACCCCAAAAGTGACAGTAAATAGCAAAGAATGCACCTGAATCTCTGAAGAAGTCTGCCACTGACACAAGTTTAACTCAGAATTCTTACCCCACTGCTTGCAGTTTAAGCAAGGGATCATTTCTTTTAACTGGCCCACCAAGCAGGGAGGGCGAGGAACGCTGGCTTCTGTACACCCGCACACCCCTGAGCCTCCACAATACAAAAACCACCCCTGCAGCTATTCACTGCACCAAACCCGCAGCTTAGCGGAACAAAGGCACAAAGCTGGCACCGCTGCGCCTGAAGCACACAGACCCCGATTCAAATCTGTCAGGGCAGTCTCACGACAGCGGCTCCACATGCCACCCCACACACGCTGCTGCAGCCCTGCTGAACACCGGAGGAATTCGCAGTCAGGTATGACCATCGGAGACAGACAGGTGCTCAGCAGCATCTCATCCTACTCCCATTTTAGGTGTCTTCAATCATCTAGTGCTGCTGCTCACATCTCTCACTGCCAGGAAGCTGTGAAGCCACTCACAGATATTTCATTTTTTAAATCCAAATGCTGTCCTGCAATGACCAAAGCCCGACCCAGACCAAGACCCTATTAGAAAGCAACCCAGTAGGTTCAGGACAGCTCCACTGCAGACAGGGTCTGCTAGCACAAAATGAGCACGGGATTCATTCATGTTGATACTCTTTGCAGGAAATAAAGGCAGGAAACTGTGTTTCTATCAAAACATTGCACTAAGATAACCTTCAAAGCCTTCAGCTCCTTTGCTGCTAAGAATTTGGTACTTTTCTCTCAGCTGACCGGGTCACCTTTCATCAAAGCTGTGAAGATGCTGTGTCCCTCTAACACCAACTGTGTAGGTAAAACTCATTCCCTAGAACACATGCCAGGCTTTTCTGAGAACTCTATTTTATTGACACTTGTCAAAACAAAGCAAACGTACAAGAAAGGTAATTCCACAAAAATCATATTGCTTAAGTGCCATCTTCGTATTTAAAAAAATCTATAGAATTTCATTCATAAAAAAAAAAATCAAAACATTTGCTTTTCACATTTATAAAAACAGTGCAGCTGGCTTGTATCATAAGGATGTGTGGGACAGCCAGGGCCCTACGTCCAGGGCCACACCAGGAGAGGCTCCTTCGGTGGACACCTGCACACCGCAGATGCTACCTGGCGCCAGCTGCCCTGCGACAAGGGGCAGGCACGCTTGCTCATCTTCCTCCAGCAGCATGCACTTCCTCAGTTACCAGCAGAATAGTTACAGCACATTCCTGGGAAAGTGGCAGCAACTGAAATCCTAAACCAGAGAGATGTCCAAATCCACTCTGAGGCTGGGCATCAGATCCACATCAAGCGTGTTCAGTCGTGACCGCTGCAGAGTTGTGATGAGAACAGCCTTCAGGGTATTGCTTTCTCTTCCTACAACTCTGTAACAAAGGAGAGGAGCAAAGTTTAGGCCCAACACTAGCAAAGAGAAAGCAACACGAAGACTAAAGGGGGAAAAAAAAGTTTGTTATGGTTTGAAATATGCAATAGCCGAAGAACAGGATAGGGGCCTGCCTCCAGCTTCTGAATCACTTCTGCTTAGGAAGAGAAAGAGACTGCAAAATAATTAAAGTCTCGCCCAATTCTCTTAAACAGAAAGTGAGTCAGGTGAGTACAGATATTAATACACAGCTTCTTTAAAAAGGCAGCTGTTCAAATAAGTTTTTACTTCAGATTATGTACAATAAGCCTATCTGTCTTCACAGATGCACACAGACGACCCCAGCAAATCAAACACCACCTGTGGAGAACAAGGAAGGTGCTGTGTACACACAGAACAGGCTTAAACTAAAAACAGGTTTTGACTGCAAAATGAGAACTAAAACCAAATGCACAGCTCTCGGGAGAATCTCCACCAAGCAGCTTCCAGCTTCTTCCTCCTCTGCCTAGGCTGTATGTACAAATACGGGACAAGTCTTCCAGATACAGAAGAGTCAAGAGAAGCCCTGTACTCACCCTTCCTTTCCTTTTGTTGCACAGGAACACGATGCTATCCTGCTGCCTGCTTGGAGCCCACAGCAGGAGGGACAAGGCTATCCAGCTGCTGACGGTTCCCTGTCTGAATCAGCCATTCATAGAACTTGCTTTCCACCAGCATCTGGAACTGCTTCCTCTGATCCCTGCAACCAAAAGAAGATGATCAGCAAGGAAGCATGCAAAAGTCATACTTTTTTTGTAGTATTATTCTTCTAAACCTCACCTTCTCTACCTAAACAAGCCTCTAAACATATCAGCTAAGAGCTGGGCTTGGTTCAAGAACTGCCTGTACCATGAAGAGAAGGTTTTTACCACGTGAATGTAACTAAAGTTAACCCCAAAGGTAGAACTCAGCAGTTATACAAGCGACACAAACTTCCCACTCCTTTAGCAGCCACCCTGCTCCATAAGGCTTCCTCTGCTTTAATCTTAGAGCACAGATTAAAAACCATCTGAAAAGGTAGAGAAGGATCAGTAATGAATGTTCAAGCAATGGAAACAGAAAATTTGGTTGTGACAACATCTGGAAAAGAGAGAATGGAGATGGGGAAAAGACATACGTATAAATATGAAGACATACTCCTCAAATAACTCCCTTTACTAGGAAATAACTTTTTTTTTTTTTGGCAAGACCAACAATAACAGGGTATATCACCTCTATCACTCTCTCTGGCAATGATCAAACGTCCAAGAGCAGCACAGTCTCATGGCAGTATTTCTCCAGAACTTCCCAGCCATCTGGGATCACTTCAGCTCCTGAATTTCTTATGCCAAAGGTGGCGTTAGTGTTGAATAGCTCCTGACAGACTTCTTTTTCTATGAGCTTACACAATACATTTCTGAACCAAAGTAAAACATGAACATCTTCAATATCCTTTGGAGATTTTGTGTGGTTTTGCTTTGACTTGTTCCTAATTTGTTTTGATGCTCCTATCCTGTACTGGGAAAAGCAGCAAACCATCCCTATTCATTTCTGCGCCACTCAGCTTCAGAGGGGCCCAGTTTACCCACACCCTTTTTTCAATTTAAAGGCTCTTCTTCTTTGTACTGTCACTTCCATTGGAGACATTCACTGACAAATTCCCCAGAAAGCAGGCTTCTAGGCTGGAAGCTAACCTAAATTCCTCCCCAGTGAACGTGAACACAAAGGCAGTCACTCCTCTCTTCTCTCATGGCTTTATCTTCTCCACGTGCTTATTATACACCTCGATCTGCTGCCGACCCTGAA
Organism: Netta rufina; assembly: GCF_964035555.1. Taxonomy (NCBI): domain Eukaryota; kingdom Metazoa; phylum Chordata; class Aves; order Anseriformes; family Anatidae; genus Netta; species Netta rufina. The sequence continues at coordinate 11,578,843 of NC_140132.1, forward strand.
AGACTTTGTCTGATGTGCTCAGAAAACAAGCAAGCAGGATTTGACGCTTCTGCAAGTTGTTCCTCCAGCTCTCTTACTGGTCCTGTCTTATGGGGTTTTTACCTTTAGCCTGGCAGGATTTACATTCTTTTATATTCTTTTTTTTTTTTTTTTTTTTTAAAGCCAACTTTCCTCATTCGGACAACTTCAAGTTTTTGAAAGATGGCTTTTACTGATAACAGTTTGTTTCACCTCCCTGCTCAAGCACCAGCAGCTTTTTTCTTTCCGCACACCTGATAATCTGCTTGATCCAAGTTGTCTGTCTAGTCCTCTCCCTGCCTGCAGGGGACAGACACACTATACACGGTCAGCTGCCCAGCTTCTTTTCAGCAACCTTCTAAACCTGGTCCCCTTCTTCCCCTTTTATGAAATAAAGAAATCCAGTACCAAGCTCCCACCTCCTGTGACTGCTATAGAGGACACTAAAACTACGCACATCATCCGCATTATCTAACATTCCTTCAGCTGTAAGATTTTGATGGGCAAAATACCTTCGTAAAACCCTGAGGGAAGAGCAACAGCACTGAGAGGGCAATGGCTGCAGAGACAAGAAGCACCTCAGATGAGGCTGATAAACACAAGGATGACTCCAGCACAACAGTCAAGGTTCAGATTTTCCTCTCTGCTGCTCTTTAAGATTTAAGGGCTTAGAGTTGTGAAGGTTTTTATACCTTTGTCACCGCTACTGGGTCACTTCTGCTCAACCATCCTCTATTTGTAGCAGAATCCCACCCAAGAATCCCTTCTCCCCCCCTCATTCTGGAGCTCTTTCAAACTGCAGGCTCCTGAGCTCTCTGAATGCCACAAAGGGACAGGGAAAGCTGAGCGAGCTGCTCCAGAACAATGAACAAACAGACTCAAATTCCTCAGCTTTGTATGAAAGGAACTATTGACTGACCCAACAGGTGGTTTTCATATTCCCTGTGTCCCACAGACCAAACCCCTCTGAGATCCCTGCTTCTCACCCAGTTACAAGCCCATTGCAACTCATCAGCTGAGCACAGAATAGGAAGAAAATATACACAGTGCAAGCACAGCTTAGGGATCAAAAGTTGTTTTCACCTCTTCAGGTCTTTAAAATCAACTATCTGCACTTCTACCCCCATTCTCTGTTTGTCCCGAAGCCAAATCCTTCAGGTTGCTACATCAAAATGGTTCACAGAAGATAAAAGCAGCAAAACTGAAGGTGACAGCTTTTTACACCTGCCCAATCTGGCTGGCTGCTCAAGAAAGTGTGTTAACAAAGGAAGGAAGGTGAACTCTTTCAGAACTCCCCAACAGGTGCTGAGAAAGCAAATGGATGTGTATCAGTACACAAGACAGGCTAGGCTGGGACTACTTAGTAAATGCTGGGCAGAGGATTTTAAAAAGAACTTTAAAAGCTACTGTCCGTGAGGTGATTTACAGTAATGGTCCACATGCATATTCTCAGCTCACCTCAACAGGTGGGACAGTAATTTAAAGCTTCGATCTCAATGTAAAGGTTGGGGCTAAGAATGATCACCCATCAGCTGCAGGCCAATAATTTGTGGAGCTGTTGTTCAGGGTGCGTGCCCAGATCTCACCCAGGTCAGCATGCGGCACTGGAAGCAGAACAGAGACAGCAAGGAGACAGTACCCAGCGTGAGGTAAGCTGTAAACTCGTGCCACCAGGACAGATCCCTCGCCTCGGCCCTCAGCAGCATCTAGGCATGCTTCCCCTTGAGCTTTGCAAGCATGCAATCAGGAGAAAGCACCTCCTGCAGAGTTAACTGTAAACATTATTCCCCTTGCCACAATACTGAAGATCAGGATCTCAAGATTGCCAAGTACTCGTACTTTAGGACTGGCATGCAAGACGTAACTCACAGAAACCGACCCATTACTAAAGCACTTTTGCAGAACCACATCAAATGAAACTTGTTTGTACGACCGCGCTGAGCTTCAGCGCAGCTCACACCCGTCGGGACGCGGCACTCACTTGCTCAGGCACGCCTCCTTCACCATTTTCTGCCAGATCTGTACCTTCTGCTCCCGCTGACTCAGTGCCTTCTGATAGGCGTGGGGAAGCCCCCCCGGCGTCTCCGTGGTGTCTCCTTCCATCTCAAAGGGGATGACAAAGGTGTAGAAGTCTGAGGGCGGCAGGAGGCGGAAGACGCTGGTGTCGCTGCTCTCCTTGCCCAGCAGCATGGGGCTGTCCCAGTAGTTGGGCAGGGTGGCCAGGCCCACCTGAGCCATGTGGTCTTCCAGCATGGGGTAGTGCGTGTGGAACGGGGCGAGGCTGACCGCCTGGTTACCTGCGAGGATGAGGGGCTGGGTGGGTGTCAGAACGTGGAAAGTACAGCCCGTGGTGGAAGAAAGGGACAAGCTGTAGCACACCGCGATGACCTTGACGTTGTCACAGCTGTGGACGTGAACGGACACCTGCACAGGGCCGAGCACGAAAGTGCTGTTCCGGCACTTCTCAATGGTCACAGAGCTGCAAAAGAGCAACGGAACGAAGACACAGTGAGCAGGAAAGACTGCAGCCAGAACTTTTTCGCTACTCAATCCACCTAACAAGAGCTTAGCACTCGAACAAACGCTGAAAAAATATTTGGCTGGGCCTCAAGGGAACGAAAACTCACCGAAGAGGAGAGAGGAGATAAATGAAGGACTCATTGCAGCGATGAATTCTTACGTGAGCCCCCACCAAGGTGTCCGAGCTCTTGGCCAGCGTCTGTTTGTACACCTGGCTCATTATCACCATGGGGAATACCTCTGGCACCACAGGAGCATTGCAGGCAATCTTTGCTCTCCTGGTTGTTCCCTCTACTGCAAAATAAAGTTAATATATTTAAAATGAAGGAAAACAAAGAGGCTATACATGCCTCCTACAGAGACACAGACACGATGGTTCACCATCCATGTTGCCTGGCAATCCCTCCCGAAAGGAATCAGCCCAAAACCTGACAGTAGCACGGTGACACCGTGTCACCACGCAACAGTCGTACCACCCACAGGTGCCTACTAGGCAGGACACAGCACTCAGAAGCTCCAGGGCACACCGAAAAATAAAAAAACCTTCAAAACCATTCAGAGCAGCCAAAGCCTCCTGCAAGCCAGGACACGGGCATCTCCATTTCCAGTTCCAGACACAAATCTGAGCTTGGCAGGAAGGTCTTTAGGGCAAGTGTTCAGCGTTGTGTTGAAAGTATGGACAGCACACTTTAAGACATGCTAAACCAGCAAAATGCTCCCCCTACAGCACAATCCTTGAGCAACCTCACTGTTCTACCTAACGCACTGCCACTCTTGCTATTGTGCGGTCAAATTAAAAAAAATAAACTTTTTTTTCTTCTTTCTAAGGGGAAAGGTGCCTTGGCTCTCCACAGTGCCGTTGTGGCCGAAGGGCTGGGATTCAAGGCATGAAAAATCCCAGTCAGTTCTCGGCTTTGCCACAAACACATCACATTATCTATTTTCTGAGTTTGGCTGTACTTGAATAATGAAGGTTGCAATACTGACCTTCTTCAGGGGGGTCTTTGAAAACTAAGTCATTAACATTTGCTCACAAAAGTGATCTGAGGACTGGAAAAGCACACACAGGTGGGGCACTCCTGCAGACTCACCCCTAAGCTCTCACTTTCCCCATCTTCACTATCAGCTGGAGGAAAGGCAGGCAATTCCCTGCCAGATCCTTGCTAAGCAAGAGGAATCGAGGCAGGAAAATTATTTCTAAAAGTAAAGGCAAGGCCTGCAGATACCTTGCTGTGCCCAGGCAAGCTTCTTCCCAGACCTGAGGCAGGCAGTCATTCCAAAAGGGTTTGTCGTCAGGCAGGAGCGCAGCCAGCTCTCCAGCTTGGGGAAGGAGAAGGCGTTGTTGTTCTTTGAGTAGCCGTTCTTCTCTTGACAGGGCTGCCAGAGGGCAAGCTCGTGCAGAGGATGGACGGTCCCTGAGCCCTCCACAGTCCCTTCAATGAGAAAGCTGAGGGCACAGACGGCTTCGTAAGACACCAAGCTGTTGCTGGTGGCGTGGGAGGAGGCGCTGAGCTGCTCCGGCTCCAGCAGCAGTTCCAGCATGTCCGAGAGGTGGGCGAGCAAGAAGGCAAGGTGGTCCTGGTCGTTCCAGTTCTTAGGGAGCAGAAAACCAAGAGTGAGGTGAGTTCTTAGAGAGATGACAAACTCCACCACTACCGTACAAACACCCTTGCCTAACTCGTTTTAAAGGAGGGGAAGATGGTCAGACATGGTGCCTGGTCCCACTGCTCTGCCCTTCCCAAACACAGAAAGAAAACCAGACTCATCAGCAAGTGCCTCCAAGAAGGAAAAGCGTTCTTATTCTAACTCCAAACACCAGCTATTTCATTCTAGAAAGCAGAAACGGATTCCCCTGCAATCCCTCCCACAGAAACTCAGCCAGCTGCTGCTAGCACTGAAGGTAGGAAACAAATCAATAGCTGACAGCCAAGGTCTTACAACTGCTCTGCTGGAAAATCGCTGCATCTGCTCCAGACCTTCAGCTATGATTAAGTGCTTCTGATGAGGAGCCGCAGAAAAAAAAAAAAAAAAAAAAAAAAAAAAAAGCAGGGGGTCATTTCTTCGCAGGCAAGTGGACCAATAAAGCAACCAACCCCTGAAAAAAGCACTAGTTCAGATTCTAAAGGGCTCCATACCACGAAGAGTGAAGGATTGGAGCCGCAGCAGACCTTAATAAAGACAACCTTTGCTGACCCGTGAGCTGCAGAATGAACACCCAGCTGCGGTTACACGTTGTCCTCACCACGTGAGGGGGCACAACATGCAGCCACAAGCATCTCCTCTGGAGATCCCAGCGTTGTGACAGAGACTCTCTCATGCATAGAGCAGCCTCGTTCCTGTTCAGAGTTTTGTGTCAAAGTGACACCTGAGCAGCAGTCTGAAGACAACATCAACTTTTCAATTCCACTGGGTGCTCCGGTGCCACCCGTCTCACAGCCATCTATCAGGTCCTCTCATTTCTTTCCTCGTTTGTTAGATCTCCTCGTTAAATCTAACAGGGCTACCCATTTTCAGTCACTTCAGCTTGCCCTGCCCGTGCTTGCACAGCTCAGAGCAGCCCAGCCCCAACAAACCTGCTGAGGTTTGCAGCCAGCCTTTATCCCGATGGGGTCAACCTATAACTCAGAGCTACACCCACCTGAAATCTGCTTTCAGGACACCTTACAGGTGGTGTTTGTGCTCCAGGTGGCTGCCTGACTGCATCACAGCCTCTCTGAGGCACAACCTCAGGTCAATTTGTCAGGGAGCACCCTGGGACCCCCTGGCTCTGTAAGAGGAGGTGGGACAGCAGCTTTTGAGGAAGGAAGAGCTGCCTGAAAGCGGAGGCTGCTGCTTCTTAACCAGCGAGCCGGGAGGGCTCCAAGCGAGCTCCCACAACCTGTGGGAGCACTGGTGCAGACCCCACACCCCCCTCGCATCACTTATTATTTAACCAAGCTCCCCCAGCCCAGAACCCCCACCACACGCAGCGCCTCACTCCCCCAGCCCAAAAACAGCCGTTTTTCCCCCAAAAAAAACCCCTGGAGGGGCGCTCACCTTGCTCTGCCCGGCTCCTTTCCCCGCCGGGCCGGGGGCTGCGGCCGCGGGGCTGGGCCACTGCTCGCCGCGGAGCGCCGTGCGCAGGGACAGGCGGCTGAGCTGCTGCAGGTAGAGGAAGAGCAGGAACTGCAGCGTGTCCACCGAGAGCTGCGGGGGGGCGAGACAACGACACAGGGACACACCGCGGCGTCAGGAGGGGCACAGGCGGACCCCGACCCCCAGCCCCATCCCCAACCAGCCCCAGCCCCAGCCCGGCCGTGCCTTGCTCCGCTCCCTCTCCAGCTCCTCGGCGCTGCCGCACGCCGCCTCCGCCTCCGCTCTCCGCAGGCTGCGGGGCGGCGGGGCCGGGAGGAGGCGGAGGAAGCGCTGGAAGTAGAGCCAGGCCAGGCCGCGGCCCAGCCGCAGCTTGCCGCAGGCGATGTGCCGCCAGCGCGCCCAGCGCAGCCGGGGGAAGCAGCCCTCGGCCGCCCGCCGCCGCGCGTACGCCGCCATCTTGCGCAGGTAGGGGCGGCCCAGCCGGCCGGGCGGCGGCAGCGGCAGCGCGCCCAGCAGCGGCGGCTCCGTACGGACCCAGAGCACCACGGCGGCCGCCATGACGGCCCCTTTGCCGTACGGCGACCGCCCCCACCCCGCCTCTAAGCGCGCTTCCCATTGGCCGCCGCCGAGGCGCCGGTGAAGTGTGCGCCGCGGATTGGTGGAGCGGAGCGGGCGGGGCGCGCTCCCATTGGCTGCAGGCGTGAGGCGGGCGGGCGGGGTGGTGGCGGTGCCTCCTCTTCGTCGCCCCGCTGCCGGCCCGCCGCCGCCATGGCCCCCGGGCGGCTCGGCCGCCTCAGCCTCCTGCTGCCGCTGCTGCTCTGCCTCTGCGGGGAGGCCGCCGCCGGGTGAGTGCCCTCAGCCCCCCCCCCAGGCTCCCCTCAGCCCCTCTCAGCCCTCCCCAGGGCTCCTCAGGCTTCCCTCGGCCGCCCCCCTCAGCCCGCCTCAGGCTCCCCTCAGGCGCTGACGGGGCCCCGCCGCCCCCCCCGTGTCTCCCCGCTGCAGGAGGGATTTCTACAAGATCCTGGGGGTGTCCCGCAGCGCCTCGGTGAAGGACATCAAGAAGGCGTACCGCAAGCTGGCGCTGCAGCTGCACCCCGACAGGAACCCCGACGACCCCCGGGCGCAGGAGAAGTTCCAGGACCTGGGAGCCGCCTACGAGGTGAGGGCCGGCGCCGGGAGGCTTCGGACTGGGGTAGAAATCGGCCCCACGCCCCCAACAGGGCTTCGGGGAGACGGAAACCCCCCCTCTGTGAGGCTCTGGGGAGACCCGGCCTCCCCTGGTCCTGTGCTGGATCTCAGGTGTTGTGCCTAATGAGAACAGGTGGGCAGAGAGGCTGCTGGGCTGACCAAAAAAAGTCGTTTTATAGTTGTTAGTCACATTAACGTAAGGAGTTCTGTTGCACGACAATAGAGCAGCATGTGAATAATAATCGATAGCATAACATACCACGTAAATTGTGTGTAAACTGCTAGCCAGGTGTTTTAAGTCAAAACCTGCTTTCTCCTCTGCCACGTGCATGGGCATGGACACAACTCACCGGGCAGCTGCTGCTGTTTCTTTCCTTTTGCTTCCTCTGCCACTGCTGGTCTCCTGCCGCCCCCTGGAGCAGAGGGCTCCTGAGGAAGACAAGAACACTGACTAACAGGGAGCCAGGTTGGGGGCTTGGTGTTACCTCAGAGGAGTCGGGCTGTAGGATGAGCTGGAACCAAGAGCTGTGGTCAGAAGGAAAGGGGCTGTCCCCCCTGTGCAGCCTGGTTGTGCAGCTAAACCTCTGGGTGCTGCAGGGCTCCAACTGCCGCCCCGATACTGCTCTGTTCTTCCGACATGCAAATACAAAATGAACGAGGAAGTGAGGTGAGAAATAGCACATCAGAGTCCAAGCTGTTCGGCATAAAATTGGGAGTTGTGGTGCCAGCACAGGCAAAACAAACACAGCATGCTCTCACCTAAACCAGGGTGGTTTTTACCACCCATAAAACATCAGCCTCTCCAGTGCTGCTCAAGGTTTGTCTTGCTGAGTATCTAGAGCAAAGTCTTTAGGAAAGAAATGTGGGGGAAGTAGGTTAATTAAACAGCTCAGTGTCCTTCCTTCAAACAGCCTGAGTGATTTTTAACACACCAGCTGAGTGGCACAGACACAGATGCTTCAATTAAAGGAGACTCCTACATGTAACAGCAGCTGTTAATCTCAGGATGGTTTGGGGATGAAGTTTTTGCTGTCTTTTTTATTTTTCTGAGCTTACCCGCTGTAGCTGCTTTGCTTTTGAGGCAACTTAGCATAACAAACAAGAGCTTTCCTTGTGATGTTTGGAGTGGTGTGTTCCACTGAAGCCTGCAGAAAGAAGCAAAATGAATGGAAAGGCAAATGTTTTGTTCTTTAATTCTTTGTTACTGCTTGTGATACTGTCAGTCGTCCACCAGGAGAATTCTGTTCCTTCACCAACAGATCACAGAAGGAAAAACTTATCCCGCTTCTATGAAACGGGTGCTTTAATGCAAATCTTAGGTGGCAGAGGGAGAACTGAGCTCTTATCTCTAGTCCTGGAAAGGTGAAGTTGATAGTTAAAGTCACTGTTTTGTGGGTTTTTCTTTTTCCTCTCCTTCTCCTTTGTTGCTGATGTTTATCGCTGGCTACGATTTCAGGCTGTTGATCATCATTAAGCCAGTTTCTCCACCTGTTCCCACTCCTTTCTAGCCTTCTGAAAGCTAACCTGGCAACCGTGACCTTCCAAAACATCATCAACTGGTCAGGAAAGGGAAGGGAGGCTAAGTGTGACTAGAAATTTGCAGATCTATGCCTGAGGAGCAAGAGCAAAGATCAACACGTAGGAATTAAAACTTTAAAGCTTTACAGCCTTGAGTGCTGTGTGTTGGGATGCGTTATTGTACCTTAGTACTGAGGCTGCTCCTTTTGAATTTGGCTGCTTTTAGAAGTGAGGGTCAGCGTTGGAGCTGGTGCAGAGTTAGGATACCTGGCAGATTCAACTGGGTAGGTAAACGTGCATTCATTGCTAAGTGTTAGGAAACACTTGTCAGAGGAATACGTGGTCCAAGGGTTTAAGAACAAGCAGAGAAATGAGGGGGGGCCTTGAGCGTTGTTTTCTTTTTCATTGAGAAGCAGTTCCTGCTTTGTAAGAGCTGGTTTTAAATTATTATTCCCTTCTTTCTCAACTCATTAAGATAAACTCAGTATTGTTCATATTTTCTGCATTGCTTCTGCTGTTTTAATAAACTAATTTTAACTTAAGGGCTTAACCAACAAACATTTAACTTCACAGCGCAGCAAACAAGTTGTAGCCAATGCTTCTGTACCCTGAAGCATTGCTGCTTGACCCCTGGTAAGAGCCTGGCACGGCTCTTCTCTGCCCCTCGTTTAAATAGCCCTGTTCAGCTGTGGGCAAAAGCCTTGTCCCTCTGTGTCCCACTGCCAGGTGCTGTCAGACGAGGAGAAGAGGAAGCAGTACGACGCCTATGGTGAGGAGGGGTTGAAGGACGGGCACCAGAGTTCCCATGGAGACATCTTCTCGCAGTAAGACTTTGCCACTTCAGGTTACTCTGTAGTCAGAACGGTAATTCTGTGATGCTTATGCATGCATTTGACAAATTCAGTGTTAAGGGCTTTTACTGGCTCAGGGGCACTGATCTGAGGTGACAGCTGAAGGTTTGAAGAAACACGTTTGCAGTGGATATCCCACATGCCGTTACATTTGTCTGTCTCATGGTGGCCCTTTCTCCAAGAGCAGTGAGTGGGAAGCAGTGTTGTCTGTCCACACGGACGGCTGTCACTCACGTGGGTGACTTGTGAGGTGCTGCAGCTGCATTAAACACACAGCTTCCCCCCTGCATTTTCTGCTACGTGGTCATTTAACATTTTATCACAGACTGTGTGTGCATGTGGGCGTTCTTTTCTTCCTTTTGCAAGGTAATGCTGGAGTGACTTCCAGAGAGCAACTGTAAAGTTTTGATCAATAAAATTGGAAGGCGTTCACTTGTTGCTCAGGCAGAACCTGATCTCGTAGTTGTTTCAAGGCCCTTCTGTTTCTGCTAGGAACTAATTTGCTAAAATAATTCCTTAAGTCGCTCCTCTCATGTAGTCCTGAGTGAGAACTTCCACCGTCTGCTGGTCCATTTGGGAAAGAACACCCAGACTTGTCAGGGTTTTTTTTTCCTCGTACTGCTTGTCCTTAAACTTGTGAAAACCAACCTGCTAGCGCTGACTTGAAGAGCTCAGAGCTTGTGCCTCAGGGTGAGGGTAGCTGAGCAACAGAGCCGTGCGGAGAGGCCTCCCGTTAGGCAGCTATCAGGTTCTGAGGCATTGCTGCTGCCTTGGGTGGCTCTCTTCAGCAAAGCCACCTTTGATCAGAATTCCTTCCTGAACTGACCGATGTCCTTCGCTCTAGCTTTTTTGGGGACTTCGGGTTCATGTTCGGAGGTAACCCTCGCCAACAGGACAGGAACATCCCGCGGGGCAGCGACATCATCGTGGACCTGGAGGTTACGCTGGAGGAGGTGTATTCAGGGAACTTCGTAGAGGTAAGTCTGCGGGCCTGTTGGGCTCTCCAGTGTGTTCTCAGCTCTCAGATCGCTGGCCAGGCCACTCTCTCTTCTCCAGAAGAAGAAAACTAAAACAGATGCTTGTTTTCTCAGTGTCTTGTCAGTGGATGATGTTATGATGCTGCTTGGTAGCAGATAAAGCAATACATTGTTCCGTCAGTTATCTTTGCCATCTGGCAACTTGCCTGTATGATGCTCTTGTGACAGTAACTTACTGCCTGTCAGGGCCTAGCTGTGGCCAGTCTGCAGTAGCACGGCTGGAAAATGTGTTAGCGGTTTCTCTCCAGAATTTATTGTTGTTTGAGGCTAAAACACTTAATTTAGTTCTCTGGTTTTCAGCAATCCTTAGAAAACCATGCTGTGGATTTTTTGTCACTTTTTTTTTTTTTTTATGTGGCCAAGCACATCATTATGAATCTCTGGATTGCATACTTAACAAACATATAGTGGCATTTTAATTATTATTTTTTAAGCAAGCCGTATTTCTGGTGCTCACAATCTCTGCTGTACTGTGTTAGAGTTCAAAATGCTCAAATTTATGTTATGAGTGGGTAAATGAGAAACTCAAAATAATTTTGCCCAGCGTATGGAACAAGGAAGCTATCACAACCAAAGCCGTTCAGGTTTCAGCTGAGGTTTCAGCCTAGTGTTACCTTTCCTAGTTAGGAAGGTGGCAATAGGACCTCAGAGATGGTTTTCTGGTGCTTGGGAATTTAGTGTGCGATCAGTGGGAGGCATAAGGTGAAAACCGCTTAGAGAAATTAAGGAGAAAATCACTTAGAGTTTTGCCAAGATCACATGCGGCTACCATGGAGGCAGCAGAGTGTGAAAAAACAAGTTATGTTCAGACTGTTTGGGGAATCAAGGCCCAGGGGTGCTGGTTTGTCTGCTTACGTCAGCCTCTTTTGTGCAGGTGGTTAGGAACAAGCCAGTGGCAAGGCAGGCACCTGGCAAACGGAAATGCAACTGCCGGCAGGAGATGAGGACCACGCAGTTGGGCCCTGGACGTTTCCAGATGACTCAAGAAGTTGTTTGCGATGAATGTCCCAATGTCAAGTGAGTTTTGTGCTCTTCAGTGCTACGTGCATGTTTATTCAAAACCTGCCACTAGATGGAGAAAAGCGCCTGTACAACCAGGAAGACCTGGGCAATCTGGGAGCATTTAACCCAGGTTTCTCGTGGCTAAGAAGAGAGAGTCTTTATTTTTAGAGTAGTAAGGGCCAGCTCTGTTAGATGAAGAGCTTACCAATTTAGTCTTTCAGCTCTTTACTCCTTGAACAATCAGTTGATGTAGTAGAAATTCCATATTGATATCTGAAACCTACAGAAGCAAAGTTGGAGAAGCCCACAGTTTCCAGCTGGGGACAGCTGGATGAGGAATGCCGTGTTGTAGTCGCGTATCTAGATGCTGGCTGTGCATTTAGGAGCGTAACTTTGCCCTCTCTCCTAGATGAGTATTAGTGTGGGAGAAAGGCCTCCAGTTTTAGATGTGAGCAAGGAATGTGTTAATGTGTGGGGGTGTTACCATTCTCCCAGGAACATAAGGAGCTGCTACCACCTGATGCTGGAAACTCAGCACTTGCTTGTTCTTCCCCTTTGCAGGCTCGTGAATGAAGAGCGAACGCTAGAAGTGGAGATAGAGCCGGGTGTGAGGGATGGCATGGAGTATCCCTTCATCGGGGAAGGTCTGTATACGGGCGCTGCCCAGCTGTAACTTGCTCCTTTTCCTTGCTGCAAGGGTGGTCATCATGACAGTGAAAGGGTCTGAGCCCTGCTTTGGGGATCTGTGGTGGTTTTACTCAGGTGGGCAGCCGAGCTCCACCACAACCGCTCTCTCACTCCCCCTCTCCTCAAAGAGGAAGGGGGAGAAAATACAACACAGAGAACTCGAGGTTTGAGATAAGAAAGGTTTAATTAAAGGGAAAGGGAATGGGGAAAAAACAGAGACAAAAGAAGCAATCAGTCCGCGCGGAAGCACAGAGAGAGGAAAAATTATTCTCTACTTCCCATCAGCGAGCGGTGTTCGGCCACGTCCTGGGAAGCAGGGCCCCAAACGCGTAGTGGTTGTTCAGGAGGAACAGCCCCCTCCCCCACGAGAGCCCCCCCTTTTATTGCTGAGTGTGACATCAGGTGTTATGGAATATCCCTTTGGTTGGTTTAGGTCAGCTGCCCCAGCAATGTCCCCTCCCCATCACTTGCCCACCCCCGGCCTGCTGGCTCTTGGGGGCTTGGAAGGAGTCCTGATGCTGTGCCAGCACTATGCAGCAATAGACACAACACTGGAGTGATATCAGTGCTGTTCCAGCTACGAGTGCAGAGTACAGCACTGTGTGGGCTGCTGCAGGGAAAAGGTGACTCCAGCTCAGACAGACCCAACACAGGATCTAATCAGCACGTGCTATTGGAAGTGCTGTGTCCAGTGCGTGCTGCTGAAATCCAGGAGCATGTAGGGTGTTATCCACGCTTAGCAAAGACTGTGATACACTCCCTCTGCTGGTATTGGACAGACACGCAAGAAAGCCCTAAATCAGATGTTGCAGATGGTAACTTGAACAGAAACACCTGCTTCTGACTTGAGTTTGTGTGGGAATCCCCTTAGTCCAAGGAATTCAAGTCCTTTAACAGGAAAAGGACGGATATTGTTAGTGTGTGGGCAAGTCGTTACAACAGCAAACCGAATTAATCACAGAATCACAGAATTTCTAGGTTGGAAGAGACCTCAAGATCATCGAGTCCAACCTCTGACCTCACGCTAACAGTCCCCACTAAACCATATCCCTAAGCTCTACATCTAAACGTCTTTTAAAGACTTCCAGGGATGGTGACTCCACCATTTCCCTGGGCAGCCTGTTCCAATGCCTCACAACCCTTTCGGTAAAGAAGTTCTTCCTAACATCCAACCTAAACCTCACCTGGCGCAACTTAAGCCCATTCCCCCTCGTCCTGTCACCAGGCACGTGGGAGAACAGGCCAACCCCCACCTCGCTACAGCCTCCCTTGAGGTACCTATAGAGAGCGATAAGGTCGCCCCTGAGCCTCCTCTTCTCCAGGCTGAACAAGCCCAGCTCCCTCAGCCGCTCCTCATAGGACTTGTTCTCCAGGCCCCTCACCAGCTTCGTCGCCCTTCTCTGCACCCGCTCAAGCACCTCGATGTCCTTCTTGTAGCGAGGGGCCCAAAACTGAACACAGTACTCGAGGTGCGGCCTCACCAGAGCCGAGTACAGGGGGACGATCACCTCCCTAGCCCTGCTGGCCACACTGCTTCTTATGCAAGCCAGGATGCTGTTGGCCTTCTTGGCCACCTGAGCACACTGCTGGCTCATATTCAGCCGACTATCCACCATCACTCCCAGGTCCTTCTCTGCCTGGCAGCTCTCCAACCATTCCTCTCCCAGCCTGTAGCTCTGCTTGGGGTTGCTGTGCCCCAGGTGCAGGACCCGGCACTTGGCCTTGTTGAACTTCATGCAGTTGACCTCAGCCCATCGGTGCAGCCTATCCAGATCCTCCTGCAGAGCCTTCCTACCCTTGAACAGATCGACACACGCACCTAACTTGGTGTCATCTGCAAACTTACTGAGGGTGCACTCGATGCCCTCGTCCAGATCATCGATGAAGATATTAAAGAGGACCGGCCCCAGCACCAAGCCCTGGGGATGGCACTAGTGACTGGCCTCCAACTGGACTTGGCTCCATTCACCACGACTCTTTGGGCCCGGCTATCCAGCCAGTTTCTAACCCAACGAAGCGTGCGCCAGCCCAAGCCAATGAATTCATTGAGGGAACGCTCTGAAAATCCTGGGTTGTTTAGCAAAAAATACTTGTTATCAGGGTTGTAGTCATAAGAATCAACTAGTTGCGTTTTTCCCTCGAACACGTGAGCTGCAAATCTCTGTCATGTATACATGTAGGTATTTGCTGTTTGTTGTAAAGAAACAATGCGCTGTTTGTTTCTGCAGTTGCACCAACTGGCTCCTTTAAACAGAGCTCCTCTTTCTTTCACAGGTGAACCCCATGTGGATGGGGAGCCAGGAGATCTGCGTTTCCGAATAAAAGTTCTTAAGTAAGTGGCTGGCCCTGTTGGACCACTCTTTCTGGTTACTGTAGAGGAAGTTTGCGAGCAGTTTTCTGGCCGGTGTTGCCTGCTTGGCTAGTGTGTAGCTTACCCTTCAGCAGAGCTGGTACCGCCAGGGGCCCAGTAGTCAGGGCTGTGCAGGATGTTCAGCCCCAGGGATGCTGGAGGGTTCACCACTGCTGAGATGCTGCCGTAGTATTCTGCTTTTGTTGTGTTTGCCCCGAGTTCTGGCATGAGTTAGCTCCTGCCTGAATCACATGAAGTATCTCCTTTTTCCATAAACATGCGATCTCCCTATTGTAAGAGAATGTAAGGAAGATTGCTGGGTGAGTCATCGCTTCTTGACACACCTTGCCACTCATTGCCCTAGAAATAGAAAGGTTATTAGTAGTACGCATCTCACACAGGAAAATGAAGCTAAATTTCATTCATTCTTCACTTCCTCTCTGACTTCTGTGAAATCTCTACACCCTTTCACAAAGAGAGGGGAGGAAGCTAGAGGACCCGCTTTTCCTGTAGGAAAGAAGGGATGTTCCAGTCTCTTTATTTCCACAGGCACCCAGTCTTTGAAAGAAGAGGAGATGACCTGTATACAAACGTAACAATCTCGCTGGTCGAGGCACTTACAGGTTTTGAAATGGATATCACCCACTTGGATGGGCACAAGGTGAGGAAACAGTTTGCTTTCCTGCTCTGTGTAACTAAAATTTAGCTGCCAGGCCTCTTGTGCTGAGGGCTGGTTTGCATGGGGGCTGTGCAGCTGCTGGCTGTGCCCAGCGTCCCCTCAGCTAGAGACTTCCACAACAATTCCTTCAGAGCCAAAGCGGTGTGTGGTGAGAACCTGGGTTCCCGGCTGCCAGAGCAGTATTGCGTGGGCTGTCTTTGGTGTTAGCACTGCCACGTGTCCTGGCAGTAATGCTCCCGGGACCTCTAGCATGTTGCTATCTCTGGCAAGCAATCAATAGCAGTTGAAGTTGTTCAGTGGGCTGCAAAGGGCGTTTGGGGGGTTGGGGTACGTACCCAGAACAGTAGCTATGAACCAAAACTTCTTTTGTCTCTAGGTCCATGTTGCTCGGGATAAAATTACAAAACCTGGGGCCAAACTGTGGAAGAAAGGAGAAGGTCTTCCCAATTTTGATAACAATAACATCAAAGGCTCGCTAATAATCACATTTGATGTGGAATTCCCCAAAGAGCAGCTGACAAATGAACAGCGGGAAGGTGGGTGTCTGACGGCTGGCGTGGCTTCGGGCTGTGCGGTTCTCTTAGGAAAGCTGATGAGAAGTCGGCATAACCGAACCAGGGGTCTGTAGTGGTCAGGAGGGGATTTCTTTTCCATGAAACTCTTGTACAACACAACATGCTTGGCCCAGTGCCCTCTGAATAGCTTTCAGTTTCTTCTGAAGCCTGTGAGCTTGGCTGCTGCAGTTGTAGGGAACAGGATTGGGTTGGGATGTGCCACTACTGGAATGTTGCACTTGGCAGACCTGGCGGCGCTTTGTTTTGTAGCTGGCCATCTGTCTGAAGCGAGGGACTTACTGGGCTTAGCCCGTCTGCTTTGCCTTTCCTGGAGCAGGATCACAAGCTGCTTTCCAGCCACTGCTTCTACCTGGGGGCAGTGCTTGTGAAAATCCCTCTGCAGTCAGGGGTAAACAGTGCCGTGCAGCATCCAGGGGGATTTGTGCCTCCGTACATCTCCCTGTACCCTCAGTGCCTCGGGCGTGCTCGGGGAAGATGTGTGCGGTGCAGACCTGTGGTTGGAGGGATCAGCTACTCAGCTCTCAGGGCTGGAATGGAAGCTCGTGAGTGAGGTGTATGGGAATCCTAAACTGATGGGAGGGCAGATGCTGTAATCCTAGCTGGAAATTCAGCTCTGCTTCAATGGCTTCTGCAGTAGGATCTGCTGCTCCGCTCGAGGCATCACAGTAGACATCAAGGCAAGACATCTTTGCCCCATCCTCTGCTGGGGGGCAAAGGAGTTCCTGGCCCACAGCAGTGCAGCTCTCCTGCAGAAAACCCTGCTCCCTAGCACTTCTTCCTGCTGGACAGGGCTATCGTACCTCCTTCTGAATGTGCCTTTTTACTGGACTCTGGCAGCTGTCCTAGTGGAGAGAAGCAAATGTGCAGCTTTTCTGGACTCCTAGAGTTTGTAGAGGGCGGCCAAGCCCCATGTGGTCTCTTCTCAGCCCTTCCTGCTGTGTCAACACTGTTGTGTGAGCTACCAGAGGGAGTCCAGCTGGTGGCTGCAGCTCCAGGGCTGGCCCATCTTCTGCGGCTCCTCCTGCTGCAGTCAGGGCTGCAGCTGCTCAGGCCGTGAGGTCTGTGTCCGCAGCAGTGCGAGGTGTCCTCCTTCCAGGCTCTGCTGTCCTTCTCAAGCCTGTACAAGGCAGCAGCGCCTCTTGCATGGACGTGAGGTTCTTCTGGCTGCTGCTGGTGGCAGCTTGAGGAAAGGCTGAGGGCAAGAAGCAGTGACCAAGCCCTGGGTGTTGGTCAGAACCACGAGATAGCGTGCCCAGGAGCTGGGAGGTGATGGTGCTGGCACGGGTGTGTTCAGGCGCAGGGTTTTTGGGTGTTTCATACCCTCCTAAAGCAATTCCACCCTTCCGAGGGGAAGGTGACTGGGTAAGCAGTCAGATGCGTTCCTGTGCACTGGAGTATCTCCAAACATCCAGGGATTTCAGGGTTTTTATGAGGGAATAGGTCTGCTCGTGTAGTGTGGCAGCAGCTCAGCGTACACACTCAAAGGAAGACTGAAGGCCTCAAAATTCAAAACATCCCTTTCCTTGTTGTTGGCGCTGTTCCTAATTTCTTATCTCCTAACCATATGGATGGCTCCTGGGGCAGTCAGAAGACACTGAGACTGAGAGCACTGCTTCTAAGCTCTTGGGTCAGAAACAATCTGCTCCCCTTCCTGTCTGCGTAGGGTCAGGGAACTTACTGCCTGCTGATCCGAAGTGACTTTCTCTCGTTTCTTACACATCTCTACCAACACTCATTTGCTGTCTTTAGGGACCCTTAAACCTCCCTCCAGAGTGCTCAGAGAGCACCAGCAGGCAGCACAGTGACTGTGTTGTGTTGTAACCTGTCACCTGCCAGTGGTGTCAGGAAAACTTGAAGCTGGCCCTAGTGAACGACTGAGGGTGCAGTGGCACCAAACGTCAGGCTTGCTGGCTGCCAGGACCAGATCCCCAACACTGGGGTTGGGGCATCAGATAAGTGTTAAAACTTCCTGCGCTCTAACGAGGCTATCTTTGGGGCCAGCGTGCATCTGCCTAAGAGCTAGTCAGCAGGAAACGAGGTACGAGAGTGGTGCAAATCCCACTTTTTCTCAGGATTGCTGGAGCTCACCTTTCTTCAGCTACGTCCTTCCTTTTGAAAGGCTGCACGGCCAGAAGGTACATCCGCTTACACATGGGCCAGGAAGTAGCTCCGAGCCTCCTATTTCCAGTTCTTTCCAGGACGGTTTTTCAGTATTTTAATGGAACTTCTGTGACCTTGTGTGCATCGAATAACCAGTCCTGAAGGACAGTAGTGTCTCTAGCCAGAATGGGTTAAAGTTTGCAGGGCAAGGTTTGCAGGGAGATTTGTTGCCTTTTAGATGGTCCTCCTAACAAAGGACTTGCATGCCTGGAGGCTTGTTTGTTTGTTTATTTTGTTTTGTTTTGTTTTTATGAGTGAGTTGGTTGATCCTTAATAACTGGTCTGCCTCTCCCTGCATGTGTACCCTGCCTGAAGGTGGCAACCACTGCAGAATTTTCCAGGCAGCCGAATGTGCTCTGCTGTGCAGACAGGCCCAGCACCCGCCCCCCTCCACCAGGACTCTGGCTGCAGCTCAGCAGGCTGGTCTGAGGCAGGACAGCAGTCCTCTCCTCTGTTGCATCGTGGTGCAAGCCAGTGTGCTTGTTTTGAGGCTGATGCTGTTTTGGGGCTATCCAACATCAGAATTAAAGCAATTCGGCTTTTTTTTTTTTTTTTTTTTTTTAATTTATTTGAAAGTTTGCTCTCACAATCCTTTCTGGTGCTGGTCAGAGCAGAGGTGTGCCCCGAGGGGCCCCACAGCCAGGGCTGGGAGTGCTGGCACTGTGGGTGACCAGGCTGACTCTGAACAGGGAGTCCCCTCTGATTTATCCCTGGAAAAAGTGTGACATGTAATGTTCTTGCCAGTCTGCTTTCTCTGGTCAGTGCAAATATGACCCTTAAGTAGCACTAAAGCCCTGCCAGTCTTTTCCTGAACGTTCTGACCCCAGTAGATTAGCTGCTGTGGTTTCAGTGCTGACTCACCCTCCCGTTCTCTAATCTTGCTCTGGATGCTGATAGGACATCAGGGCATGAATTCTTTAGGGTGTTTTATGAATGGGTTTTCAAGGGTGGGGAGGATGGCGTTTGTAAAGGCTGAATCCAGCCTAGCGATGCTCATCTAGTTACAAACACTGGCTTTCCAAACAGAAATGCGAGTTGTCTGTAGAGCATTCAACTCCACAGATGCGAGCAAGAGAACAAACTTGCTCTCCAGGGACTATTTTCGGTGAACAGTACTGTCCCCGGGCACCACACGCTGGTGTGAAAACCCCTGCTCTGTAATTATTCACCTGGCTTTCTGTAGCTGGCAATTCCAGAAGGAGCCAGATGTAGCTGTCCCAAACATGCTGCCAGAGGGTTTCTGTTGGGCTGTAGAGGGAGCCTGGGGAGACGAGCTAGACGGGAATTAAACTCTGGAAATGCTCTCAAAGCCGTTTCTTGGTGTAGTTATACTTAAGATGGCAAACTTGTTCTCGACTTCAATAGCAAAATGGCTCTGGGAGTCGGAGCTTTATCTCTAGCTTTATCCCTCACAGAGCTGTGAGCATCTCAAGGTGGTGCTCTCGCCTTTGAAGTGATAGCGGAGGGGATTTTCTCCTTGGAATCGTTGCCTTTTTGTGGTTCAGAGAGCGTGTGAAAGCGTTGTGCTGGCACTACTGACTTCAGTCCTATTTCTCCTTATAGAAATGGTGAAGGAGCACGTGCAAAGCTGTTTCACCTCTGGGTTTGGGGGGATTTTGGTGTTTTGTTTTTCTTGTTTAAATCATGCTCAGGGTGTCAGTGTTTGACAGCGTTACTCAGATACGTGGGCTCAGCCTCGAGAGGCTCGTGCCAGGGGCCTACAAGTCGATGTATAAATGTAGCAGGAGCTGCTAAATGCAGCAGCTGCAGCGTCCTCCTGCCTGTGCTGTGCAGTAACGCCTCCGTTTCTTTTGCAGGTCTCAAACAGCTGTTGAAACAAGGATCTGTGCAGAAGGTGTACAACGGATTGCAGGGATATTGATGTGGGGGGAAAAAAAGGACTTAAATCAAAAGTCAGATTTGTTTGCAGTTTTTTCTCCTGCCCATTGTAGAATGGGAAGAGGGAGGGTGGGGTGATTGTTGAGGTATATATGTCTTTTTTTTTTTTTTTTTTTTTTAAACGGTGGAAGCACTCAGATGAGCTGGGGGGCATACTAGCCTGTTCAGGACACAATTGGTGCTGCCTATCCTGTTCCATGTCCTGGAACAACAAAGACTCCTTGAGCAGGAAAAAAAAAGGGGGGGGGGTAAAGGAGTTTTAAATTCCACACAGATTGGAATTTCTGTTTTTTAAATATATTTTGATGTGACTTTTCTGCACCATCTCAGCATATTTCCATAGCATCTCCTATTTTTGATGTCCTTTGTGTCAGTCTCTTCTGAATTTTTGTATTTTTTTTTTAATCCTAGTCCTTCCCCTCTGAGTCCAGAGTGTGGTATTGCTTCAGAGTGTGTGTTTCTGGGGCAGGAGTACAGCTGCTGTTGGGAGTGGACTGGCAGGAGGGCCTTTACAGAATGTGTTAGACCCACACTCAGCTGGGGAAAAAACTTTCTGAAAGATCCTGTGGGCTCTCATCACTACCAAGTACTCCTCTTGGCCCAAAAGTTAATGTTCACTTTTAGATTCAAAGTCACAACGGTTTAGCAAAGATTCCTCGGACCTTCGGCATGAAATTTCGGGGAAAATAACGGGAACGGCTCCTCGTGGTTCCTCCCTGCCCCCAAACGTAACCAGGGGCTTGTCTGGAAAAGCTCACTCACCTCCTGCACTCTGTCCTCCGTGAGGACAGGGAAGCTAACGGCGCAGAAATAAAGATGTTTGAGTTGGAATGGCAAAAACTACCTGCTTCTGTGTCTCAGCAGCCCTTGCCCTGGGACAGCTGCAAGTCGTTGGACTAACGAGGTAGGGCAGCTTCACCCTCGAGTCCCTGCTCCTTTAAGCACCCCTGTCAGAAACGCGCATCCCTGCGTGTTATTTGTAAGTAATTTTGGGAGTGGTAGCGGAGAAAGTTCCCAGAGGTGCCTGCGTCAGTCAGCCTCGTGCTGCTGCGCTGTGACGGGGAGGTAGGAGCGGGGTGAGTCAGCTGCTGCAGGACGGAGCTCTGCTCCCTTAGCCCGTGCTCCTGCCGCATCCCCTGAGCTGGGAAACAGATGGGATCTGCCTCTTCCACGTGGAAATGCTTGCCGGGGAGAAGCAGCAGGAGACACAAGGTTGCTTTTTGGGGTTTTCCTTTTTGTTTTCAAGGTGGAGCAGCTCAGGTCTGAGCTTGGTGGGGAGGTGGGGAGCAGTGGCCCAGCCATTGTGTGCCGCAGTGGTCCAGCCGCGTCCCACCCAGCCCTTGAAGTCCAGCAGCAGCAGCAGGAGCTGACGCAGCGGAAGCGGCAGCACCGGGAAGGTTTCCTGTTGGATCCTTTGTGCGTTTGCTTTGGCAGAGCAAAGCTGGGGCTTCGGGAACGGCCGGGAGAGGGGCGAGGTGAGCCCCAGGTTGCCAGACCCTCGGTCTCAGTGCTCATCTTCCTCAAAACCCTCACTCGAGCCTAAGGCGTTCATCCTGGCTGGGGCTGCTAGAAGAGCATCAGCCCCTCGGGCCAGCTGTTTCCAGGTCTCTGTAGGTGGCTCCGTGCCCCGCTTCCCCACTGATTATGTTTTGAAACCTCTGACTGCACAGAAACCCACCTGATGGCCCTGCGCAGGGGGCTGCTTCGTGCTGTCAGCCCTGCAAGGGTCCATTTGCTGACTGCTCCATGGCCCTTTCTACCCTACCAGCATGCCCACACTGCCAGCACAGCAATAAAGCCAAAAACCTTACAGCAAAGTCTCGGCTTCTGCAGGAGATTTTTGGCTGCGACATGACCCTTCTAGCCCTGCCCCCAGCAGCAGACAACACGCTTATTCCGAGCACAAGTACTTGTGCTTGCCGCTGCTTTTCCTTTCCAAGCTAGTTCTTTTCCTTCCTGTAGTCTTTTTTTTCCCTTTCTATTGTGGATTTGTGCTGCTCCGAGGGGCCCGTGCTGTGCTGAGCAGCAACAAGAGCTGCCAAGCCATGGTTTTACCAGGGCGAGAGCGAGACACAAGGCAGCAGAGACCAGCTCCGTTGTTGTTGTGGCGCGGGTAACTCACTGAGATGTGAAAGAGGAAAAAGCCCGAAGCCCTGCCAGGCAGCCCTGCTTCCTCCCAGCCTCCTTGCCCTGCTGCACGGTGTGTGTGCACGGCTGGGGCTCGCTGCTAGCCCTGCCTTCAAGCCGGGCACCCGGCGCTTCCACGCTTCCTTCCCGAGCAGCAGCGCGCGTTGGTGCTTGCTGCGTCTCCTACGGACGCCCCACTCATTGCACTTCAACCCCCTCGCTTCAGGAGAGCTGGGCGCCTTCTGTGACGGCAGGAGGTGTGTTCCCAGCTGGTGGGGCTGGTGGGATGCGGGTCGGTGGCGTTGACGTCCCGTGCCCTCTGTTCGGTAAAGCTTTGCCAGCACGGGTGAGTCCTGGCGCGTGGGGACTCCGCTATCTCAGAGCCAAGAATTGCTGACCCGTCAGACACGGGCACCTTGTGCCACTCCTTCAGCAAGATGCCTGACCTCGAAATGTGTTTCTAGAAGTTCTCGCCCCTTTGGGAAGGGCTTGTTACATGAGGAAGTGGCTGCTGCCTGGCTGACACGGGATCCCGCTTCACAGTGATCGCTTCTGATCATCTTCTGAAGGTGTTTCTTCCACGTCGCACGCTGCGCTGTCAGCACGTTGTTGCCCTCCTTTGGCTGCATCCCTGCTGCCTCTGCATGGGGTGAGGACCCCCAGCCATGTCAGACCCCATTTTCCTGGCCATCACCTGGGAGGGGATGCTGCAGGTGAGGCCAGGAGCAGGTAACTGCATCTCTTCTCGCCAAGCAAGCGAACACGTGCCTCTGGCCTGCTGTTTTCCATGAGATAACTGGGCAAAGGGTCCCTTCGGTTCTTTGTAGGACAAATATCCCACGCAGAGCACTTGCATGGGGAGGGAGAGGCGGCTTCCCAGTAACTGCTCCATGACGTCTAAGCCTCGTCAGGGTCTTACCCTCTATGCTCTGGGCTTGCTGCCTGCAAAGCCACATCGCATGTGCCGAAGCAGCTGTTGTGGTTTGGAGACCACACGCAGGAGCAGCAGCGTTGGGTGCATGGGTCCCGAGGAGCCGCCTGGCCCGAGGGGGATGTTTCCAATGCCCTCAGCCCCACGGAGCTGCTGCTCCCCTATTTCTCCGCCCAACGAGCCGAACTGCTTGCCTGGAGCATTCCTGAGTCCGGGCAGGGGCTGAAAGCGTTCCCAAACAGCAGTTTGTCCTCCATGGAAACTTCTGGAAGCGCAGTGTAGGCTGGCCTGTTTTTTCCTAACAGCTTGTTATTCTAAAGCGCTTATCTGTTCATAAACTCGACTACATCTGAGAGACAGGCGGCAGAGATAGGAGGGGAGTGACCGCTGCCAGGAGCAAATTGCTGTCCTGAAGGCGCAGACCTGCGGCAATCCCCACGTACAGCTGTTCAAACAGGGCTGGAGCCCTCAGGAAGGTGAAGGGACAGCTCCTTGCCCGCATCTCTTACACCATTTTAGGTGGTTTTTAGGTGGTCGGCATCAAGCTGAGCTACTCGCTGCAGTCGGGCAGGGGCTGGCTCGCTCAGACCGGAGCTCTCCCTGGCGTGGGGACAGCAGCAGGGATGTCAGCGCTGCTCGTGCTGCTCCTGCCCCAAAAACCTCCGCTTGCCCGCCTGCCACATCACCGCCCGGTGTTGACTGTGGCCGGGGTCCAGCTTTCCCCTCCTGTTTCCGCAGGCTGGGTCAGGCATGCTGACCTGGGAGGTGAGAGGAAAGGGAAGAGGGCAGTGGTGGGTCCTGGGCACCCCTGTGCCCTGCAGGGGGACGCGTCGGCTCTGCCCCTTCTGCCACTGAAGCTTTCCGTGGGTGCTGCCCGCTCTCCCCTGGGAGCAGGAGGCACCGCTGGGCAGCGGCAGTGTGCGGTGGAAGAGGGCCTGGGTGCTTCCTGGTAACCCAAACGAGGCAAAAATACGTTACCAAAAAACAAACAAACAAAAAAAACCAAACAGCAAACCAGCAAACCACCCTCTCCCTGGAGGCACTGGCTAATAGCAGACACATTCACCCTGGTGCAAGAGCAGGGTTAACAGGGATGGCTGAAAACTGGAAACTCCGCGCACGAAAGCAGCCGGGGCTGTCGCAGGGTGACCTCTGAGGACAGCTCAGAGCACGGAGCTCGCTGAGGCCCGAGCGGCGCTGATGACACCAGCGCAGGCTCTGCGTGCGTGGGGGTGTTTGTGAGGCTAAGCCCTTCTTCCTGCCCTGCTGACGAGCAGAAGGTGCCGCAGCTTCAGCTGGGGCGAGGGGGACCTGAATCTGGGGACGGGGTGGGAAGAGGGACGCGGTGTGCAGGGAGAATTCCCGCACCCCCCTGCTAGACCCTGGGTCAAGGGGAGATGTGCACCCGTGGGGTAAGCGTGGAGGCGAAGGGGAAACCTGCCCCTACCCCGTGGGCATCGCCTTATTCCCTGCAACACCACAAAGAGCTCGAGGCTGGGCGCCTTATCTCCAACTGAGCAGTGATAGCAGCCTGAGTGATGGAAACCACGCAGCAGACAAAAAGAGAAACCCTCGTGGGGAGGGGGGACCAGCAGTGTTTGCTTTTAGTGTTTGCTTTCAAGGAGACGCCGCACAGGGGGCTGGGGAAAGCCCCTGGGGGGCTGTGGGGAAAATAAAGCAAGGAGCAAACTGCGCTCGCCCCTTGGATGCGTGCGGCGAAGGGCTGGCACCCGTCCCGCGAGGGGAGCATGGCCAGATTTTAGAAAGGACGGGCCCTGGATGCGGCTACCAGCTCCCAGAGCGATGGTAAATATTTAAGCAGTGTCTGGGAGCTGGCTGCAGCCAGCCCTTCCCCGCCTGTGACCCGGCATGCCACACGTCCCCGGCGTGCTGGTGCAGGGGCAAGTGGCGGTGACCCTGTGGTGAGGCAGTTTGGGGGTGGAAAGAGGAATTTTGGGGCTGGGAGGGGCACGGATGCTGCTGCGATAACCTTTCCCTCCGCTCTGTGTCATGCGTTGGGCGCGGGTGCTGGTCACTGCCGGGGAGGTGGCTCTGGGACAGGGGGGTGCTGGCTTTGGGTGCCCGGGGATGGCCAGGAGCCATCCTGGGGACACGGCAGGGTGGCAGCAGCAGCCTCGGATGTTTTGTGGAGCGCCCGGCCATGCGCAGCACACAGAGGCCTGGCAGATGGGAAAAGGCTTCCCCAGAGCTGCTTCAAGCGGAGACTTCCCCAGCCGCCCCAAAGCCGACGCGTTTCAGAAGCAAACCAAGCCCCGTCCTTCCACCCCCAGCCCCAGATCCGGGCCCTTCCTGGGTGCCCCCTGGCCGAGGACCTGGCAGGAGCCACGCGACCCCTTGGGAGAAACGTGCAGCTCAAGGCACTGCAGTGGATACTGCGATGCCCCGTGTGCCAAAGCAGAGCCCGTGGGGACATGGACACGGCCCTCACACCCCGCTGGAGGCTGTTCTCCGAGTGTTGACGCTCGCCTGCCGTGGTGTCAGCGCTTTGGAGGCTCGGGCCTCTCGTGCTCTGGCCGAGGAGCCCCCTAAAGGGTGGGGAGCAGCGGGACGGCCGAGCACGCCGCTCGGGGTGGAGGGCGGCCAGGGCCACCTGGCAGCTCCAGTGGATCAGATGAGATTTTTGGAGACCTCCTCCTTCAGCCCTCTCTGTGGACACCGCTGTGTCATCCCCCCATCCCGTTCCCGTTTCGTTTTCCATCTCCCCCTTCCCCTGCCTGACTCCCTGCTCCCGCGAGAAGCTGTGTGTTTGCAGCTCTGCTTTTACACAAGGACGTGCTTCACCAACAATCCTTCTCTTTATCCCCCCCAAAGCCCCTTCTATCCCCAGTCCCCGTCTCTGGGCAGTCTGTAGGTGACAGCAGTGAATGCTTCAGCCTGCCCAGGAAAACGGCCCGCGTCCCTCCAGTCCCCCTTGGTGTGCCAGAGGGAGATAAGGGAAAGAAAAACAAATTGAGCTGGCTGGCCCCGGGGAAAAATCCCTGCTGCAGTGAAAACAAAGCGGCGCGGGGATCACGACGAGTTCAGGCAGCGCAAGCCCCATGAGCCTCCCCCGAGGCCGAGCGAACTCAGGACGCACAGTCCGGCCCCAAAGCAAGACAAGGCAGCACAAGGAGGTGGGCAGAAGGGGTTTTATTGCACCAAAACCAAAGCAGGGCTGTCGTGCGTGGAGGTGGATGGCCACCGGTGGGTCCTCGCCCAGGTGTGCCACCTTTCCTTCCCCCATTCCTCCCCTACCGGAATGGGGGCGAGTGATGGTTTGAGCGCCTTTGAATGCTTTCTTGGCTTTCTTCTCTGATTTTTCACCGCTCCCCTTCCCCGTTTTTTCCATCCCGGCCAAGCGTGGTGTTGCGTTAAGCCTCGGCACACAGCGTGGGGACTGTCCCCAAGGCAGGGGAGGGACATCCCAGCCGGGGGACCCGCCAGCGAGGAGCTTGAGGCACGCAAGATCTGTCCCCTGCCTCCGTGGGGTGACGCTGGGTCGGTCCCCTGCCTCCATGGGGTGATGTGGGACAGCCGTGGCCACCGCTAGCAGCTGCCACCCGTGCACAAGAAGATGCCCCCGGCCATGCCCAGCACCGCCAAGACCCCCACGCTCAGACCCAGCGCCAGCGGGGCGTGCGACCGGCTGCTCTGCTTTCCTGCAAGAGATGAGAGGAGGTGACAAGGGCAGGACACCCCAAGCCCCTGCTCTCAAGGGACGAGCCCCCGGGAGCAGGGGACGATCCCCAGCCACCCCCGTCGTCCCCGGCACGGACCTGTCTCAGGGCTCTGAGCCCGCAGGATGTCCACGCAGGTGGTGTTGAGGAAATACTGCAGGTCCCGGGTGGTCTCCGGGTACTTCATCAGCTCCCGCTGGGCGAAGGAGGCCACCGCGTCCCTGCCGGGCCAGCGGCGCTCCCAGGTGGCGGTGGGGACGTGGAAGGTGAGGAAGGCCGTCCCGTTGAGGGTGATCTCGTAGAAGCTGTGAGCTGTGCCGTTGGGGAAGAGGCAGCAGCCCAGGCGGCAGCACAGGCTCTGCGTGTCTGCAGGGAGGCCGTGAGGACGGGCAGGGGACCAGAACCACCCTCAACACCCCCAGCGCCGAGCCGCCCTCCACGCACCGAGTTATCACGGCCCCGTCGGCATCCCCCCTTGCCCCAGCACTCACAGTTGATGGGCCTCTCCTTGCTGAAGAGCCGCACCAGCTCGCCGAAGTAGGTCAGGTAGTTGCCCACCGTCTCCTGCCGCCGCTCCCAGGTGGCCGGGGGCTCCAGCGGCAGCACCTGGGTGACGTTGTGGCCCTCCAGGAGGTGGCTGAGCCGCCCGCCCAGCGTGGCGTTGCCCCAGAAGTCAGAGCTGCCCTTGGACACCCGCGTCCACTGCAGCATGGTGAAGGCGAGCGGGGCTGCCGGGAGACGTCGGGGTCACCGTGGCTGGCGGTGGCAGGGTGACCCCAAGCCCAATGCTCGCCCGCCAGCTTGGCAGTGCCCCGCATAGCCCTGGGTGGCCTTACCTGTGCCTTGTGCCCCGCAGCCCAGGGCCCCGCAGAGCAGCAGCAGCAGCAGCAGCATGACGAGACGGGACGGGACGGGATGGGATGGGAGGGATGGGATGTGTGGGGACGGCGGCGGTGAGGGAATTTAGCGGGGCCGGGGAGGTGGAGCTGGAGGAGGAGGACGATGGTGGGAGTCCGGCCAAGGCGCTCCCATTTCCTTAGCCCGGGACAGCCGCACCCCTTCCCTGCCGGGCGCCACGGGGGGCCTGGGAGGGGGTTGGAGGGACTGGGGGGAACTGGGAAGGACTGGGAAGGACTGGGGGGAAAGGAGGGTTCTTGTAACAGCTGCAGAGTGGCCCGGTACGGGCACGGGGACTGCACGGCGGGCTGGTGTTGGCACGGCACGGCTCGGTAGGGCTCGGTAGGGCTCGGTACAACACAGCACGGCTCGGTACGACACAGTATGGCCCGGCACGGCTCGGTACGGCTCAGCACGGCTCGGTACGACATGGCTCGGCTTGGAACGGCTCGGCACGACACAGTACGGCCCGGCACGGCTCGGCACGACATGGCTCGGCCCGGCACGGCTCGCTACGACACGGCACGACACGGCACGGCCCGGTACGACACGGCCAGGTACGGCTCGGCTCGGCTCAACCCAGCCCGGCCCCCTACGCCCCCGATGCCCCCGGCCCGGCCCGGCACGGCTCGGCACGGCGCCAGCAGGGGGCGTGGCCACCGGGAGGGGGGCGTGGCCACATTGGATGGGCGTGGTCACCCGTGGGCGTGGCCTCTCGGGGGCGGGGCGGCGGCGGCGGCGGTGGCGCCGGTGCCGGGAGCGCAGCGATGGCGGCGGCGGAGCTGGAGCGGCTGCGGATGGCGGGGGCCGGCATGGCCATCGCCGTGCTCACCAGCGGCGGCGACGCGCAAGGTGGGGAGGAGGGGAGGAAGGGGGAGAGGCCGGGGGTCGCTGCCGAGCCCCCCCCCCGACCGCGGGGATGCGGCGGGTGCGGAGTCCTCGGTGCCGCGGGGGCCTCTGGGACGCGCCACGGGGACACGGGACGTGGGGACACGGGGGGTGCGGGCACGGGGCGTGGGGGGCAAGGGATACGGGGACAGGGGACGTGGGGACATGGGATATGGGGACATGGGACATGGGGGACATGGGATTTGGGGACACAGGACATGGGGGACACAAGATATGGGGACATGGGACATGGGGTACAAGGGATTTGGGGACTTGGGACATGGGGGACAAGTGGTATGGGGACATGGGATATGGGGACATGAGATATGGGGACATGGGACACAGGGTACAAGGGATATGGGGACATGAGATACAGGGACATGGGACATGGGGGACAAGGGATATGGGGACACGGGATATGGGGACACGGGGTACAAAGAATATGGAGACATGGGGGACAAGGGATATGAGAGACACGGGGACATGGGGGACACGGGGCATGGGATACGGAGGACACAGGATAGAGGAGACATGGGGACATGGGATATAGGGGCACAGGGTATGGGGGACACAGGATATGAGGACATGGGACTCGTGGGATATGGGACACACAGAACATGGGAACACGAGGGACACAGGACACACGGGGACAGCCATGCCCCAGCACGATGGAACTGTCGAGGGTCCCCTCCTGGCTGGAGGGGGTCTCCCCGTGGAGCCCCCCCCGTGCCACTCGCTGTCACATCTCCTCTCGGCAGGCATGAACGCCGCCGTCCGCGCCGTCACCCGCATGGGCATCTACGTGGGAGCCAAGGTCTTCCTCATCTACGAGGTTTGTCCACCCCCTGCTCCCCCAAAAGCCGCCCGGCCCTATTTTCATTCATTCACCCGTTCGTCCTGCGCTCGGGGACCTCACCTCCGCGTCCCCACAGGGCTACGAGGGGCTGGTGGAAGGAGGTGACAACATCAAGCAAGCCACCTGGCTCAGCGTCTCCAACATCATCCAGCTGGTAAGCCTCGCCCGGCGCCCCTCACCCTAACCCTAACCCACCAGAGGAGCCGGGGGCCATCACCCCCCCCCCCCCCCTCCCGTGTCCCCTGTGTCCCTCCCCACATCCCCGGCAGGGCGGCACGGTCATCGGCAGCGCCCGCTGCAAAGCCTTCACCACGCGGGAGGGCCGCCTGCGTGCCGCCCGCAACCTGGTGGAGCACGGCATCACCAACCTGTGCGTCATCGGCGGCGACGGCAGCCTGACGGGGGCCGATATTTTCCGCGCCGAGTGGGGCGGGCTGCTGGACGAGCTGCTGCGGGACGGTGCGTGGGGGCGAGGGGGGCGAAGAGGGGGATCCCCTGGGACGGGAGGTCGGAAAGGCTGCGGAGCTCAAAGCCCGGTGTTGCGGGGAATCGGGGGGAGCAGGGCAGATCAGCGAGGAGGTGGCGAAGGCGAACGGGCGGCTGAACATCGTGGGGCTGGTGGGCTCCATCGACAACGACTTCTGCGGCACCGACATGACCATCGGCACCGACTCGGCGCTGCACCGCATCATGGAGGTGATCGACGCCATCACCACCACGGCGCAGAGGTGAGCGGCACGTGCTGCCCCTCGTCCCCAGCACCCGTGGGCGCACGCCCAGCCTCCCTCCTCCTCCTCCTCCTCTTCCTCCCTTCGCTCTCCTTGCAGCCACCAGCGGACGTTCGTGCTGGAGGTGATGGGCCGGCACTGCGGGTGAGGAGCACGGCGGGGGGGCAGCGCCACCACTGCTGCGTTTTGGGACCCTGGGGACACGCGGGTGCCAATGCCGCTCCCTGCAGGTACCTGGCACTGGTGTCCGGGCTGGCCTCGGGGGCCGACTGGCTCTTCATCCCCGAATCCCCTCCGGAGGACGGCTGGGAGGACATGATGTGCGAGAGGCTCGGGGAGGTGAGAGGGGACCCATCCCCTGCGACCCCCACCAGGGACCGCAGGAAGGGTGCTGGGTGTGGGGACAGACCCAAATAACGCTGACTTTGCCAATGTGTTTTTTTTCCTTCCCCCTCCCCACGCTACGCCAGACGCGCAGCCGAGGGTCGCGGCTCAACATCATCATCATCGCGGAGGGCGCCATCGACCGCAACGGCAAGCCCATCACCTCCAACTACGTGAAGGACGTAAGGCCCCCCCCCTCCGCCTCCACCCGCTCCCCCGGCCGCGGCCGGATCCTGCCCGGCCTGACGGCCTCTCCGCTCCGCAGCTGGTGGTGCAGCGCCTGGGCTTCGACACTCGGGTCACCGTCCTGGGCCACGTGCAGCGCGGGGGGACGCCCTCAGCCTTCGACCGCGTGCTGGTGGGTCCTGGGCAGGGGGAAAGCTGCTGCGGGAGGGGGCCGGGAGCTCGGAAAAGGGCTGGGAGCACGGCAGAAGGGGGATTTGTGGGTACCCTGCCCCATCACAAGGATGTGCCAGCTTGGATCGAGCTCATACAGTCCCCCTAGGCGCAGCTGGGCAGAGCAATCACCCCATTTCCCTTAATTGGCTGTGAAATCACCACTTTTAAATAATTCAGTGGCTTTCCGACCATAAATAGGAAATGATCAAGCACGCCCCGCTGCTTGATTCCTAACCGTGCGCACCCATAGCGAGGTGCAGGCATCAGCGAGGGTGGCCCCAGAGTGACGCCCCGATGGGTGTCCCCCCCACCCCGTGCCCCAAAACCCTTTTCAGAGCAGCAAGATGGGGATGGAGGCGGTGATGGCGCTGCTGGAGGCCACCCCGGACACCCCCGCCTGCGTGGTGAGCCTGTCGGGGAACCAGTCGGTGCGGCTGCCCCTGATGGAGTGTGTCCAGGTGGTGAGTACGTGGTGGCACCGGGGGTCCCCGGGGGCATGGAGCCCCTGGCGGCACCGAATTTGCCTCCCGTCCCCGGGAGGTTGGGGTGGGCGTTGGGGTCGTCCTGCTCCCATCACCCCAGGCACGGGCGTCACGGCGCTCATCTCTCCCCCAAGACGAAGGATGTGCAGAAGGCCATGGACGAGAAGAGGTTTGATGAGGCGATCCAGCTCCGTGGGAGGTGAGGAGCAGGGTGGTGGCCACCACCGGGGGCCGGGAGGTGTCCCCAGAGGGTCCCGCTGGGATGGGGGCTCTCCACTCGAGCCATCGTTGTCCTCGCAGGAGCTTTGAAAACAACTGGAACATCTACAAGATGCTGGCACACCAGAAGCCAGCGCAGGAGAAGGTAAGGGAGAGTGGTGGGACGTCCCCTCCATCGTCACCTCCGCTTTTGAGGGGGGCAGGCACGTGTGGTGGCCAAGCCGCTGTCCCCATTGTGCCACCACCGTCCCCGCAGAGCCCCTTCAGCTTGGCCATCCTGAACGTGGGTGCCCCCGCCGCCGGCATGAACGCGGCCGTCCGCTCGGCCGTGCGCATCAGCATCTGCCAGGGCCACACCGTCTACGCGGTGAACGACGGCTTCGAGGGCTTGGCCAAGGGACAGGTCAGCGCGCCGGCTCCGAAAGCCCCAAAGGGCTTGTGAGAGGGGTGGCCGGGCTGTCCCCAGCCCCAAAAACGGGCGCTGCTTCTTGCAGATCCGCGAGGTGGGCTGGCACGACGTGGCGGGCTGGCTGGGGCGCGGCGGGTCCATGCTGGGCACCAAGCGGTAAGTGGTGAGCGCCGGGGGGGCACCGCTGTCACCCGGCCTCTCGAGGACCTCGTGGTCCTCACCCCGCCACCCTTCCCCTCCGCAGCACTCTGCCCAAGACCTGCATGGAAAAGATCGTGGAGAACGTGCGGAAATTCAACATCCAGGCTCTGCTGGTCATCGGGGGGTTCGAGGTGCGGGGAGAGCCTTTTGCACGGGCTGGGGAGGGCAGGGATCTGAAAGTGCCCCTCAGTGTCACCAGAGGGAGGTGGCATCTCCTGCGCCTCTGTGTGGGGACACAGAGGAGGGATGGGACCAGCCCCGGGCAACGGGGCGGTTTGGGACCCTGCTGAGGGCTGTGCCCGTGGCAGGCGTACGAGGGGGTGCTGCAGCTGGTGGAAGCCCGCGGGCAGTACGAGGAGCTGTGCATCATCATGTGCGTCATCCCCGCCACCATCAGCAACAACGTGCCCGGCACCGACTTCAGCCTGGGCTCGGACACGGCCGTCAACGCAGCCATGGAGGTGAGGGGCAGCGGCGAGGGGTCCCCCGCTCACCCCCAGTGAGCTTTGCCCGTGTGACCCCATCCCCAATTTTGTCCCGGGGTAGAGCTGCGACCGCATCAAGCAGTCGGCGTCGGGCACCAAGCGCCGCGTCTTCATCGTGGAGACCATGGGCGGCTACTGCGGGTACCTGTCCACCGTCACCGGCATCGCGGTGGGCGCCGACGCCGCCTACGTGTACGAAGACCCCTTCACCATCCACGACCTGAAGGTGAGCAGCCCCCGGGCTCCTGACGGCATCATTGGGGTGAAAAAATGGAAGGAAAACGGGGATGGGGCGGGCTCCGGAGGAGCTCTGGTGGGATCTGGGGGACGTGGGGTGGATGTAGGAGGCCTGGGACGTGCAGGTGGTTTGTCTCGCAGGCCAACGTGGAGCACTTGACTGACAAAATGAAGACGGATATCCAGAGAGGGCTGGTGCTGCGGTGAGTTGGGGGTCCCCCGGGGCGCAGGGGCACCTTGGGGACGCCAAGTGAAGGAGCGGCCCCCCCACCCCTTCCCTCTGCTCCCCCAGCAACGAGAAGTGTCACGAGCACTACACCACCGAGTTCCTCTACAACCTCTACTCCTCCGAGGGCAAAGGGATCTTCGACTGCAGGATCAACGTCCTGGGCCACCTCCAGCAGGTACTACGGGGTCAGGAGGGCCACCAGCACTGTGCCACGTGCCATGGGGGCTTGACATCTGCGTTTTCTTTGCACCCAGGGTGGGGCCCCAACCCCCTTTGACCGCAACTATGGGACCAAGCTGGGGGTGAAGGCCGTGCTGTGGATGTCGGAGAAGCTGCAGGAGGTCTACCGCAAGGGTGAGCCAAGGGTCGGGGGGACACCGGTGGCATGGGGCAGCTCGGCTGCTGTCCCCATGGCGAGGTGACCGCGGCCAGCCGTGTCCCCCCCAGGGCGTGTGTTTGCCAACTCGGCCGACTCCGCCTGCGTGATCGGGCTGAGGAAGAAGGTGGTGGCCTTCAGCCCCGTGACAGAGCTCAAGAAGGTCACGGATTTTGAGTAAGTCCCCGTCCCCTGTCCGTGGGGACCTTCCCGATGCTGGTGGCGAGGGCTGCCGTCCCCGGGGGCCACTGGAGAGCCGTGTCCCCCTCTCGTAGGCACCGGCTGCCCCAGGAGCAGTGGTGGCTGAACCTGCGGCTGATGCTGAAGATGCTGGCCAACTACCAGATCAGCCTGACCGAGTACATCTCGGGGAAGATGGAGCACGTCACCCGGCGCACGCTCAGCATTGAGAAGGGCTTCTAGGGGCTGTCCCCGAGCGCAACCTCCCCAAACCCTGCCTGAAATCACTGGTCCAAGGGCTGGGCCCTGCGCAGAGCGGGGGCAAGGAGGCTTCCTCGAGCCCGGCCGCGCAGCCCAGCCCCGTAATCATCCTCTTCTAGTTTATTGCTGTTATTTAATGATGGGGTTATCCTGATTCCTTCTTCCGTGGCTTGACCGCCCCAACCAAGTGCTGCTTTTAGCTGAGCGCGCTCGGCGCAGGAGGGGAGCGGAGGAGCAGGCACCGCTGTGCCGGAGCGGGCAGGGGGTGGCCCTGGGGGCTTCCTCTGCCCGGTGAAGCCCCCGGCCCCATCCCCCCGGAGTTGTTTCGACGCAGAGGTCTCAGCAAGCCCCTGTCCCCGGCCACCTTGCATGATGCTTGGCTGTGACCACCACCACTGTGTGGCCCTGGGGCCGTTTCCCATCATCTCACCGCCGCTCCGTGACCCCGCCGCACCTCGTGCCGCTGCGGCGTCGCTCGCATCTAGAGATAAAAACCGCTGGAGCCAAAGCTGCCTTGATGGTGTGGTCACTGGGCGCTGCGTCCCCATGGGGAGAACCAGGGTTGATGGTCCCCATGGGGTGGGCATTGGGATCAGGGGACAGTCCCATGCTGAGGCTGGTTTCTGGGGAGTGGGCGTGAGAAAGCTGAGCTGCGGGCGACGTGCCAGAGCTGGATCAACGCTGGGATGGGAGGTTTCCATGGTGTGTGCATCCCAAGCAGGGGTCCTGGGAGAGCAGAACCACAGGCGGCCTCTCCCATGCGCGGGTCCTTCCAGCGGGTGCAAAGTCAACATCCCTCTGCGGGGCGACCTCGCGACCCTGGAGGAAAATCACTTCCCCCTTGGTTTGGCTCCCACCTTCGAGGGAAGTTCAAAGCTGACTTCTCGGGGTGACACGCGTGGCTTTCACGCAGTTTCTCAGGGTGGCTGCCAAGCGCCACAGCCCTGGATCGCAGCACTGGGGCTCAGCTGATGCCAGACATCAAATTTCCCAGGACTCATCCCTCCCGGGGCCAGGCCGATGGGACATCACCAGCACGGGGATGTGTCACGGTCCTGGGGTTTGGACACAGCGTTGTTTTCTGTCCCGTGGAGTTGTCCCCAGTGGCGAGCCCCCTTTGATTTTAAGGGCAACGCTGTTTTCCCCTAGCTGGCCACGGTGCTTATTTTAAGCTCTGGACAAAGACGATGATTAGTGCATTGTCCCTGCCAGAGCTGAGCATGCAGAGAGACAGCAGAACTTGCTGATGTAGGAAACATCGTGGCTTTTCCCGGGCTGTACCTGCTCCGGGGACCCCAGGCACAGCTCCTACTGGGGCCAGGTCCCCCAGGGGACAGGGGGACGGCGGGCTCGGGAGCAGCAGGGGCACTTGGCGGCCGGAGCAGTGGCAGCAGCCAAGTATGACAAGCCCGGCACGTAGGCGGGGAGCTGTGCACGGGGACAGTGGCGCTGGTGGGGATTAGCAGCACAGCTTCTGTGAGCTGGGAGAGGAGGAGCTGCAGTGGAGCAGTCCCAGGCCATGGCAAACCCTCGCTCCATCAGCTCCATCAGCCACCCTGCCCCCCTGGCAAACCATGATGCCTGCTCTGGCCGCTGTCCTCCTGGCAAAACGGGGGGCACCAGGCCAGGGGGTGTCTACCAGGAGTGGTTTCTGCCGCCGAGCAGGCTGTTGGGGCAGCCTGGGAGAAGACTTAACCTCGGCACAAGGGCAAGATGCACACGAGATGACGGGTAAGTCTCTGGGGCCTTGGCTGTCAAGGGAAGTCTGGTGTATTATAAATCACACTAACTGGTTAAATGCAGCCGGGTTTAACGCAGCAGGCAAGAACTAGGTCATCCGAGGAGTTGAAAGCATCAGCAGTCCTCACCCGGAGGACAAGCTGTGCCCCCTCACACCAAGGCCACATAGCAGCCCGTGTCCCCGAGGAGCGCTCCCTCCCACCAGCGTGACACAGCACGGGGGGCTCGGGGGCCTGTGCTGACACCAGGAATAGAGGCACGAGAGGCCACCAAGGGCCACGTCCCCACTGCCTGGGTC
The DNA here is from genome assembly GCF_964035555.1 of Netta rufina. Lineage (NCBI taxonomy): Eukaryota > Metazoa > Chordata > Aves > Anseriformes > Anatidae > Netta > Netta rufina. Next base: position 11,614,406 of record NC_140132.1, read on the forward strand.
CTGCCCCGGCAGGCTTTGCACCTCTGCATGAAACACACCGAGCGCTGCTTGATCTCTTTTGCTTCCTGCAGCCACTGTGCACTTGCTGCTGCGAGCAGCACCCCCGGAAAGCAGCTCGGCAGCAGGGAGTTACTCTGCTCTCGAGCAGCACTGCGGTTGCATGAAGCATTTCATGTCCAGTGGAGCGGGAGGGAGCAGGGGCCACCAGCCGCCCCGCGGCTAACAATGCGAGCCGTGACCCAGACATAACAGAGCAATGCCCAGAGTCAGTTGTTCTCACGATGGCTGCTGAGCCCCAGCCACAACTCAGGCGTCCTAGAGGGAAAATAGCTTTTATTTGGTATGTCACAACGTTTCAGTCAGTATGTAACAGCTCTGTAAAATTTTAGTAAACTCATCTTTCAGCTTAACACCGCCCTGGATACCTGTGCAATCAGATAATAGCGCCTGGCTTTTCTCCCAAACCACAAAATGCACAGGGGCATCTCGCTCCGAGGTTAAGTTTCCTTAAGCTGCTCTAATGCCTGCAGGGACACGCAGAGGTGAAACTACAGCTGAGCATTCAGGATGTGCTGTTTCACCCAGGCTGCGCCAAGGTTTTCTTTGGGCCACCTCATTGCCGAGTCAGATGCTGGATGTGCTAACGAGGGCCAGAAAAAGTCAGAGTTTAAGATAAATGAAGAATTTGACATTGACCTTCACCATCTGCACCAAACAGTTCTTGACGATTCTTTTAGGCAGCTTCTTCCCAACAGATTCAAACAAATCTTTGTGGCAGAAGCTGCCTTCAGAGCCTGCTACACACAAAGCTGGTGCCGTGACCGGCTGCGTGTTGGTCCAACAGGGAACAACCTAAAAGCAGCGATCTTCCTGGCTGCCAGTGGGCTTTGCCAACGCCTTCAGTCCCAGAGCACAGCAGCACCTCTGTCTGCAGCTCTGCTGGGTTTCGCTTGCTGATCCCCCTGCGGCTCCCACTAAATGGCCCCAGCCACACGCGATGTGATTTAATGGAGCCTGCTATGCAAAGAGGAAAGCTCCCGAGAGCTGGATCCTGCCAGCGCGACGTGCACAGCCAGGGGCAATGTCAGGAGAGCTAAAGGGGCAGTTTCCTTGCAGCCAGCATCACCCCGTCCGCAGGGAAAGCGCTGAGGCTTTGGCTGTAGCCAGGCATGTGTGGGCAGAGCGGTGCTGCTGGGCTGGGGCAGGCTCCCCGGCTCAGAGCGCTCCAGGGAGCTTTGCAACAGGCTCCATCACTCCTCCTGCAGCTCCTTCTTCCGAAAGGCCTGCAGCCTTCTCCCCACGGTCTGCTGGACGATCTCCAGACCTTCCGCGTCCAGTTCCTTCGTGAGAAGCAGGATGGCATTCAGCACGTTGTTCTGTCGGGACGAGACAGACACTGCTTTATACAAGCACGTTAGCGCCAGCCCCGAGAACGGGGTACTTGATCTTCCAAGGGCTGCTCCTTCTAGGAACTCCACCACCACTGCTGCCAGCAGTTTGCAACAGGCACCTGCACCTACGGGGACAAACCAACCCCCCCTGAGGCCGAGAGGGGCAGAGGCTGCCTGGGAGGAGGCTGACAGGAACGCAGGACAGACTCGTCCACCCAGTCCTGCACCAGCTGCCCACATGCCTCTGCCTCCTGGGCACCCTCCAAGCTGGCTCTGGTAAGGAAAAGCACGTTCAGCTGAGCAGTCGCCCTCCCTCTCCAGTGTGAATGTGTGTGGAGTGGGAAAGGATGTGTCCCCACTGCTCTGAGGCAGAGAATCCCAACAGCAGCAGCTGGAGGGAACCTTTGAAGGTCCCCAGCCCAACCTCCAACCAAGGTGGGACCGCTGCCAGCACCGCGCAGCAGCTCTGTCAACCCACGTCTTGAAAACCTCCAGAGGGAGATTCCACAGCCTCCCTGCGTACCTTGTAGGGAAAATGTTTTTCCTAACGTCCAACCTGAACATCCCCAGCTGCAATCTGTGGCCAAGTCCCCTTGTTTAATGTTTTCTTTTCCAGAAAAAAAAAAAAAAAAAAGAGAAAAAAAAAGAGGAAAAAGGCCAAGGCCTGCAGTACTCATGGTACTGCAAAGGAAGCTTAAAACATGAATGAATGAAACTGCGGGCAACAACTAGTGGAACGAGGCAGAACATGGTCCAGATCTGGCTCTGGCCTTCCTGTGCCAATTGAAGCGATGGCACCGAGCCCAGCATGCAGCAATTCCCGGCTGGGCAGCCAAGATCCACGAGGTTCATCTGGGGCTAAACCACTGAGAGGGCTGAGGAACCACCTAAGCACTGGATTCGGCAGCCTCCTGTCCCCCAGCTGCCCGATTTGTACGTGCTTTTAGCACAGCCCCAATGTAAGGACACGTGTGCTTATGTGCAGACAGATGGAGAGTACAAACCCCGCCAGGCTTCCTCCGCATTTGGTGGAAAAAAAAACAAAAACACTGCATGGCGTCTTAAGGATGAAAAGCACTTGGGTCTTTAAAGATACTCACTCTCTTCTTTCGGCTGCAGTCCGTCGCTCGAGGTGAAAAGGAGGAAAATTTGTCCCTGGGAACAGGCTTCATACCGAGCTGCTCTCGAATTTTGCTGAAGAAAAAGGGAGGAAGAGCAAATGTTACCAGGACCAGATGGCAAAACCTGACTCTGGCAGGCCAGTCCCCTGTGATCACAGGCAGCCATGCAGGGAGTATCCAGCCGAAGGACTCAGAGCATGTCTATTCACACACCGCCACTGCCTGCAGAACGCAGCACCCCGAGCAAAATTCCCCCCTGGAGTACGAGCCTCACGGTCAGAAGATGAGACCAGGCGTGCCGCCACCAGGAAGCTGCTCTCTCCTCATGCCTGAGGCTGGCTGGGACTGACCACATCGACATGTGCCACGGGCAGACGTGCACCAGAGCACGCTGCAGAGGAGCTGAGCAGGACTGGACAGGAGCTCACCTACCAGCGAGGATCCCTGCGGCCGATAGTAAGCAGCCAGCTACAGAAGAGCCGGTTCTGCAGATGGAGAACCAGAGCCACAAGCGCCACTACCCCAGCACGGCTCCACCACGCTGACTGGAACAACAGGAACCCGCGCCAGCTGCCGGCCTGGCCGCAGAGTATCGGGCTCGGCTGGCAAGGTCCTTTCACCCCGCCCCGGAGCTCAGCCCGGGAGGCCCAGCAGCTCACTTTGTCTCCTCCAGGCTGAAGTTCAGCAGCTCGCTCTCGGTCTCCGTTGTGGACTCAGCAGCACTGGGCTCAGCGGACTCGGGGCAGCCGTTCCCCACACTCCTCCTGACCGGCGGGGCCGTGATCTCCTCCCCATCAAGCAGGGCCTGGGACAGTTCCTCCTCTGTCACGGCTGCAAAAGCCAAAACAACAGCCTAGAGCCTGCTGCAACGAGCTCCAGCAGCCCAGGAAGACGGCACCCGTGACCAGGAATGTGCTGCTGCTGCAGAGCTGCGCGACGGGGGCTTCACCCAACAACTCTCCTTTGTACTAGCCTTTTGCTTTCACCCTTCTCCTGCAGGAAAACCCACACAGGAGAACACTGGCGGCTGTCAGCAACCTCCCAAAAGGAGAACGATATCAGGGAGGGATGCAAAAGATGCTTCGCAGGCTCCAAAAGCCACCAAATTACTGCCAGCAGGTGGAAAAGCTCTTTTTCTGTAACCGCAGATCCAATTACAGAATCCATCTTTGGCCAGAGCAAAGGAGAGAGCTCTGGAAAAACCACTAATTAGCAGTACATTCTCGGCTATAATGAGCCTCTTTCAGTCCCAGAGTGCTAACTCTGGAGCTGCAGGGCACAGAAGGGAGAAAACAGCTCAGGAGCGATGGCTCCCGGGGAGCCTCCGCCTGGCTGAGCCTCGCCAGCACGGAAGGGCCAAAGGACAGGCAGCACGGGGAAGCAGCACGAGGAAGCAGCACGGGGAAGCAGCACGTCCCTGCTCTCCAGCTTCGCTTCCCTGCCAACACCCACCTTGGTTATCGAGCTTCTGCAGGCTGGGGAGGTTGCGCAGCACCGTCATCCTGTAGCGGTGGGGGTCCGGCCCGCAGCAGGGGTTTTCAGACAGCCACAGCACCCTCAGCCGGGGCAGGTTTTTGAGGTAGAAGAGCTCGTTGAGGCTCCCGATGTTGTTCTTCCTCAGGTAGAGCTCGCTCAGGTTCTGGCACTGGTTGAGGGGCTCGAGGTCCGAGATGCCGTTCACGCTGCAGGGAGAGCAGGGGATGAGCGGGCGGGGGGAGCCCACCCGCCCTGGGGAGCCCACCCTCCCTCACCACACGGCAGCTCTTCAGCCCCTTTTCCTGCACCAGCTTCTCCGAGAAGCCTCCCAGAGAAGCAAGGGCAGCGTTAAGGAGCTTCACAGGGAGCAGAAAGGCAGCATTTTGTCTCGGTAACCAGAGGAAAGAATTAAAAAAGCGGGCACTGCTCTCTGCTCAGTGACAGCTTTTGGTTCCCCCGGGTACCCGTCACACTGACACCCTTTGCTCCAGCAGCTCCTCAGGCCAGGAGAACACACTGAAGGTTCCCAAGCCAAAAAACGTAAATTCGAAGACAGCAGAGGTTCTGCGTGACCCCCAGGACAGATGAAGGATGGGAGAAATGAGCTTTGTGAGATCCCAGAGGCATTTCAACCAGCCTTCTGCAAACTGGCCCCACATGGAGGCCCTGAAAATCCCATCTAAACCCTGCAGTATGACTTAGGGAGCAAAAATCCTGAGACATTTGAACTGCTCTCGAAACAGGGACTGTTTTCTCAGGTAGCAAGGGGAAAGGTGCAGAGGAGTGAGCTGAAACATCAGCATTTCCACATCTCTGACACTTGAGGAATGGGGCAAGGACAGCCCAGCAGCTCGGGGACACAGTCCCAGAGGCAGTAAGGAACCAAAGGCCAGGACGCGGCCCCACGAGGCACGTGAGCTCCTCCGCCCTCTCCAAGGCCGGCGATTTGGCATTCACCTGAAGGAGATCACCTCGACGTTGGGCAAATCCCGGCATATCGAGATCTGGGCAGGAAGAGAGAGAAGCAATAAGCGGCACTCCCAGGGAGAAGTAAACAAACACACACAGTGATTTTAACTGCACCCAAGTGAGATAAGAGCAGGAGAAGGAATTCAGGTTTGCTTCAATCCGACCCAGGCAGCGCCAGAGGGATTTGCTGCCGGAGCCAGCGCGGATCCAGCAGCTCCTCCACCCCCTGCCCCACCAGCATCCCGCTGCTCTCCTGCGCTGGCACCTCCGTGCTGGCTCCAGGACGGATCCGTCCCTCTTACCGGGGCAGCCCTTTCCTACAGATAGGGTTTGTGTGCGTGCAGGCTGCTGTCTGGTATGTGGGCACAGGCGGGGGCTCGCTGGGGCGGGCGGGTGCCAGCCCCGAAGGCTGGAGGCCAGCAGCGCGGTACTTACATCGGTGAGGTGGCTGCCCCTGTGGGAGGAGAGGGGTGTCACGGGAGGGCCAGGTGTCACCGCACCGCCCCAGCATCAGCCCTCTGCCCACCATCCCCTCACCTGGGGGACAGCCCCAGGCCTGTGCTGTGCCCCCACCACGTCCCTGCTGTCCCCTCACCTGGGGGACAGCCCCGAACCTGCCCCATGCCCGACCATGTCCCATCTGGGACCCTGAGGGGTGTGTGTCACCCACCAGCCTGGTCTGTCCCCACCCACTGCCTGTCCCCATCCCCTGCCCCATCCCCATCCCCTGCCCAGTTTCCAACCCCATCCCCTGCCTGTCCATCCCCATCCCCATCCCTGTCCCCATCCCCTGTCCCCATCCCCACCCCACCCCATCCACTACCCTGTCCCCATCCCCTGCCCTGTCCTCAGCCCTGCCCGACCCAGCCCTGCCTGTCCCCATGCCTGTCCCCATCCCCTATCCCCATCCCCTGTCCCCAACCCCTGTCTCCATCCCCATCCCCATCCCTATCCCCACCCCCTGCCTGTCCCCATCCCCGTCCCTGTCTCCACCCCCATCTCCTGCCGTGTCCCCAAGCCCTGTCCCCGTCCCCAGCCCATCCCCGTCTGTCCCTGTCCCTGTCCCCGTCCCCCCCCCACCAGCAGTTCAGCCGCCGGACACCATCGAGCGCGGCGGCCTTGGCGCGGGCCAGCACGGCCCCGCGGGTCAGCCTCATGGCCGCGCCGCGCCGCGTCACGGGGGCGGGGCCACTCGGCGAGGGGGCGGGGCTTCTACGCCCGGGGGCGTGGCTTCTACACGCCGGGACGGGGCTTCTACACCATGGGGGCGGGGCTTCTGCACCCCGGGGGCGGGGCTTATACACTCGGGGGCGGGGGCTCTACACCAGGGGGCGGGGCTTCTACTGGAGGCAGAGAGAAGGGGGCCGGAACGCAGCGGGAGCCCTGGGGAGCCCGCTGCAGGCGGCCGGCCGCAAGGAGGTGAATGAAACGGCAGGGCCTGGGGGCGAGGGAGAAGGGAAAAAAGCAGAGAAAGCCCCAAAAAGATGTCAGGGGCATTGCCGGCAGCGCTACAGCCACGCGTAAGGCTCCGGGTTTTGAAACAATGACCCAAGTGGTGAATCTGGGAGTTGTGTAAGTTATATTTTAAAACAGCTGTGGAGAAAGGCTTTTTTCAGCAGGTAATAGAGGAAAGAAAAAGTGCAGGGGAAAAAAGTGGAATTTCCCTTAATTCCTGATTTCAGGTGTGTTTGAGTGTGTAATAATACATCCACCAGCACAGCTTCTTTCTAGGAATGATAGAATGAAAACTACATCACAGAATCACAGAATTTCTAGGTTGGAAGAGACCTCAAGATCATCGAGTCCAACCTCTGACCTAACGCTAGCAGTCCCCACTAAACCATATCACTAAGCTCTGCATCTAAACGTCTTTTAAAGACCTCCAGGGATGGTGACTCCACCACTTCCCTGGGCAGCCCGTTCCAATGCCTAACAACCCTTTTAGTAAAGAAGTTCTTCCTAACATCCAACCTAAAACTCCCCTGGTGCAACTTTAGCCCATACTTGGTGCATCTCATGTGTTTTATCTCTATTTTTTCACTTCCTGATTACCAAATTAGAGAATTACTTGCTAACGAAATTTGTACGCGCTGGCACAACACGAGAGAGCAATAGGTCTTGTCAGACATGTCCAAAATGTGCCATTTCAGACCTCTGAGCCAGAAGGATGACCTGCCTGTGGCTGAGCAGCCTTGCATAGCTAACAGATAACCATGTGCAGCTGGAGTAGAGGAAAAATCCACTCCCACGAATAATGCAAGAGGAGGAAAAATAATTATTTTGACACATAGAGCTTTGTGATGTAAAAGGCAAGGTGGTGATGCTCATTCAGGGGTTGATAATAACTTTGGCACTAAGTGAGCAATAAGCAGTAATAACTAAGTGAAATGTGACTGATATTCCCAACCTACCACTATTCAAAGCAAAATTTGATGTGGGGAGTCAAATCTGACTTATACAGATACACCTAGAGGGGTAAATTTGACACAGGGAGTAGGATTTAGGCATTTATTTCCCATGGATGTCACCAGCTCAATCTATTTCCTTTTTACTGAGGCAGCAAAATGCTTGAAATCCAAGTAAGGTGGAAATATTCCCCATATACTGATTTTTTCTCAGATAGCATCCCCGTGAAGACGCATCAGAGACTGCACACATTCAAGTCCCACGTCAACGACATGCAGATTCCCTGTCGAATTCAGATGCTTTCAGCCAAAACCCTCCGCTGCGCATTTTGGGTGAGTATTACGGTTTCTAAACACAGCCCAGAATTTCTAGGTCACGCTCCTGAATGCTAAGCGGCTATGACAGCTCATGTCAGATGCTTCTCAGTACAGGATGTTCCTTCTTCCCTTTGTTACAAGCAGCACAGAGAGAAAACTGATAATTTTGGTGAGCTTTTCAGTGATTCAGTAAACTTCAGAGGTGCTTTCTGTGACCACAGCCCTCCAGGCCTGCTCATGTACAGCACTGACTGTGCCGTAAGGCCAGATGACTGCAACGCATTGTGATAAAACCGTTAAGAAGCAGCGTTAAAAAAAGCTCTGTGGTATCTTTAAACCAGTGAAAGCTGAGGAAATATCACTCATCTTCCTCTTTAGAGGTTGATATATTCATCTTCATGTTCTGGGGCTGGGAGGGAGAGGGAAGGCAGCTGAGCAGCCTGCAGCTTGTCTCTTCTCATGAGTGTCAAAGGCAATAAAAAGGGAGCTGGGCCAAAAAACGAAAAACGGAGCTGAACAGCCCCTGGGCGTTTCAGGAGCCATCACCTGGAAATCTGCAGAGCTGGAGCTGCTCACCGCCCAGCAGAGCTCGCCGCTGGCCAAATCGCTGCCTTTGCTTTGCTGCCTAACATTTTACTGCTGGGGCCCCCAGCTGCCACCTTTTAAATCTGTGTGGTGAATAACCAGAGGGAAAAAAAAAATTTGAAAGATACCAGGCCTTCCAGCTTTCTGCCTTGCTGCCTGTTTAATGGCAAGCCACGCGCACAGCATTACCCCTACTCTCACTACACAGAAAACGTATTTAAGTGAAAAAAATAAATTGTTGTTTTCGTGCCAGGTGGAAGCAGTAGCAGAGGGGGATCTCGGCCTTCAGGGGAGGTGTGTGGAGCAACTTGTGCCATGGTAGGTGCCAGCCGGGACCGACCCCTCTGTTTTGAAAACCTCCACCCTGGCACAGCCCCTCTGCTTCCAAAAGCACTTGGTAAGTCAATGCAGTGGGGTCAGCATTTTAAGTAGTGTCAGTTCCCTCCATTGCCTGATTTTGGACTCCCTGTTTGCTAGATGCGCAGGCAGAGCCGCGTTGCCCCTGTAGGGATGGATGGCGGTGCTTTACAACCACCGCGCCTCTGAGGGGGGACGAGGGTTGTGTCTCCCCGCAGATGCACCACGGGTTTTGTGAAGGGATTATTATGACGGGTTCTGTGAAGGGATTTACGAAGGAACGACCCAAGGGCTGAGCCAAGGTGCTGTGCTGATGCTGTGCTGCCCTCGCGTGGGTGTTTCAGGAACATCCCAGTCCTCCCAAACGAGCGCTGTTCAGCACCTCCTCCACAAAACCCGATGCGATCACAGCCATTTTTTAACCGTTCCCGTAACAAACACGCCGTCTGGGGAGGCGGCTTTGCTTTAAAGGCAGCGGGGGACCCCTGAGGGGGCTGGGGACGGAGCAGGAGGGGGACACACGGGGGGGGGGGCGGCGGGCGGGAAGGGGGGGGGGAAAACCTCGCCTCAGGGCGGGCATGGAGGGGGCGGGGCTTATTGTAATGGGGCGTGGCTTATCTTAGAAGGGGCGGGGCTTCCCCTCAGCGCGGCCGCCGGGGTGGGCGGGGCGTGGCGCGCGCGCGCGCCGCACGTCACTTCCTCTGCGGAGAGCGCTGGCGCCGGGGACGGTCGGGTGGTGTCGGCGCGGCGGCGGCGGCGTTGGGGAGCGGCGCGGCGGGACCATGAGCGACAGCGGCGAGCAGAACTACGGCGAGCGGGTAATGCACGGAGCCGCCCCGCCCCGCCCTGCCCCGCGCCGCCCCGAGGGCAACGCCATCCCCCCGAGACGCCCACAGCGCTCCGAGCCGCCTGGGCTGGGCGGGGAGCGCCCCGCTGGGGGCCGGGGCCCGGCTGGGCTCGGCGGGGGAAGATGGCGGCCGGTGGAGGGGGGGGGAGGGGAAGGAGGGAGGGGGGCGCGCGGCGGGGCCGCCCGGCGCCATCTTGGGCTGGTGACCGGGCGCGCCGAGAGGGACAAAATGGCCGAGGGCGGGCGGGCCCCGCCGCGCCGCCTCTGCCCCGCCGCCAGCGTGGCGGGGACGGGCTGGGGGGCGCGGAGCCTGCGGGATCCTGAGGGATCCTCGCCCTCCAGCCGGCTCCCGGCAGGTCGCCCTGCGGCGCTGCCCCCCCCCCCCCCAGCCTGCTCGCCACCCTCCCGGCGCAGCCGCAGCCCCGCGGCCCGGTGTCCGGGGCTCTCCTTACACGCAGGCGGCGCTGGGTGTGCAGCCTGCGGCGGGTGGCCCCGGGGAGCTGCCCTGCTGCTAATGCCGCAGGCGTGCTGAGCTTCACGTTGGTAGCCAAATCTGACAAACCCATAGCTCTTCTTTAGTGAACTGGGCTCTGATTTATTTTTTTTTTTCTACCACAACACACAAGTGCACTGCAGGGGTCGTTCCTGGGTTTTGTCCTTGGCATCAGCCCTGTAGCTTTTTAGCTCGTCGCAGCATCAGAGGGAGGTGTGGAGGTGGCAGGAAGTTGAGAATCTGAACCTTGGCTAGGGCAAGCAAACATATTAAGTGCTGATTTACTAAAGTATCAAATAACAATCCTGAGAGAAATTGCTATGCCTTGTAGTGTTGTTCTTCGGTGAACGTGGCACTTCTTATTCAGATTCACTCTGCTAGGCCTCAGGATGGGAGCGGTACTGCTTTGGGGAGGTTAGGCTAGAAAAATTTGGTCTCCTGGAAGCTGAACTTGGTAGGTGGAACTGAACACTGAAAGACTGCCATTGAAGGATTACGGACATGTTCTGCCCCAGTCAATCCCATTTGCACTGATACCGCTTCTAAGAGCGACATGAAGATCTGTTTTCAGTGCAGGGAGCGTTCCTGCTCGCGTGCTCAAGATGGATTCCTGCATGTTAATTAAAAAAGTTGATCTAATTTATGTCGTGTGAGTCAGGCAGAAAACCTGCTTAAAATGCTAGCCTAACTTTGGTAAAGCTTCTCATGCTAACCCGCATTGTATTTGCAATTAGGATGAATGCAAATGTTAAAACTCTTATTGTAAAGTCTTTTAGAAACACTTTGTATGGGATACTAGGACAGCAGTTGTTCCATACTCTTCTCTATTTTTATCTTCTGTGAATTTTATTTTTTTTAATCATGGGTGGACAATTTTCATCATGAACAAGGCTTAAAATAAGCTGCATCTGCTTGTTTAGAAGAACGTTATTTCTCTGTAACTGAACTTTTGTGATTCATAAATAGGTAAGTTGTATACCACATACTTGTGTTTGTAGAACTACAAGGTAGGACCGTTTAGCTACAAGCCTTCTATTTCAGACCAATTGGGAGTGGCTTTTTGAATATTATTACCAGTGTTGTACATTCTTATTTTTCACCTAGTTAAGGCTTATATTTTACTGAGTCAATGGCTTTTTACTTCAAGGTGGAAGTACTAAAGTCTGCTCTTTGCAGAGTAGGAACGCTGCTTGGGTAAATAATCTAGGATATGACTTTACAACTGTCTGTTAAGCTGTTCCAGGTCCGTGCTGCCAACAAGAATTGTGCTTCTGAAAGTGTGTTCCTGCTTTCTCCCTCGTACTGCTGTTTGTGCAGTCAGTCAGATCTGGGAACTGAATCAGCTGAATTTTTTTCTGATTCCCTTTCCAGCTGCGTTGGTTTGCAGACTTGACTTGATGATGTAGCCACAAGTCCTAATGTCAGCATTACGGGGACGAAGAAGAAATACCAGGTGCCATCCCAAATAACGGGATGTCCCGTTTTGGAGGCAACTTAACCTTAAACTGACTTTATGGCATAGGTTAAAAAAAAAAAATCCCTGTCAAACGATTTTTCAACTTATGAATCATGGTGAGATTAAACTAGAAACTTCTTTAAAAATGAAGAAACCATAAATTTCCAATGCTGCCAATACATCAGATAATGGATTTTTGACAGTGCACTGAAGAAAAAGGCCACTTTTTAAAGACAATTTTGTTTTCATTCATCACAGTTGTGCTCACTGAGATGTGTGTAATTCAGGCATGGACAGGTTGGAAAGAAGGGTGGCTGAAGTCTTTTTTTGAGTATTTGCGAGCTGCAGCTAGCCAGTGGCATCCTGTGAATGCGTTAATAGCAGCAGTTGTTACTTGGTATCTGCCTGGTCAGAAAGTATTTAATACAGTATCATTTTTTTTTTTTTTTTTGTCAGAAGCACTTTAATGTTACAAATACTCATTTCGTAGATCTACTTCCAGTACTTGGTCAGTGTTTTTGGAAGTACAGCCTCTAGTACTAAATTGTGGCCTAAAGAAGCAACGTGGGCAGGTTTAGAACAGCCTGATTGATAGCTTGGTGCCACCAAAGGGGCAGGTCCTTCTCCCTCTGCCTCCTTCGTGAGCTGTTGCTGGGTCTCACCTCTTGGTGGCCGATTGAGCACCCTGAGCAGTCAGAAATCTGCTTGTTTTTCGCAGAGGGGTTGTTCTGGCAGCTCAGCGTGCCCAGCCGCTCACCGGGTCGGTGTGGCAGGGAGCCGGGCTTGGCGCCGAGGGTCTGTTAGATCAGCTCTGTTTTCCAGAGCACCCTCCTGTCTTTTTTTGGTGGAGCTTGGAAACCGTTCACTAAATCAAAACATTTAGGCATTGCTTAGAGTTTTTTGGGAGCAGATAATAGTTACTGAATGGCACGTCCCTGGATTTACCTTGCATTAGTACTGCTTCTTGTTTATAAATCGGCTCTAACAGGGGCCTCGGCAGAACGCTGCTGTGTTTCTTGTTCTGCGGGCTGCTGCCAAAAGGCCTTGCTCTGCTTTCCATCTGCGACACGGATCCCCAGCCCCCAGCAGCGACCTGGTGATCGCGTGCTTCGCAGCGAGAGGCAGAAGCTGTTATTTTTTTTGTTGGATCAGCTGCTAGATTCAGTACTAGCAAGGTTGAACGAGTGTCAAGTTAGCCCCCTTGCACATGGGATGAATCTGGAGTCGCGTTAGGTAATGCACGATGGGGGGGCTCTGCCTTTTGGAAGACAAGTGGGAATTGCTCAATCCATATAAACTTAGCTTAAATCATAGTAATAATTGTGTTTGACTGTATTTTAAGTTGTGAAATAACTGAAATCTGTAACTTGCATTCCCATGAGGTTCAGTTGGATTGCAGAAGTACCCAAAAAAACTCAAACCCTTGGACCTCATTTGCATACCTTACAGCTCCTCCTGCCTGTGGAAATTTTTATCTCCTGTCCCCAAAGTCATTCTGCTGTTGTGGCTTTCCATGCTTAGAGGTTACTGTAACCTGTCCTTACAAATGTGCTCAGAGGTATTAAAAACAGTCTGTAATGCTGCACGGAAGATATTTTAATATGCCTAAAGTATGGAAAGAATAACTTGGAAACCACAACCCTGGACTTCAGGGCTTCCCCTGAATTCCAGTGGGGGCTGATGACTGGGAAGAGCTGCAGGTGAAGATCAAGGGGTCTGGTGGTTGTTAAAATCCTGCACTTCAAAAAGTCAAGCTTAGAAACACCGGCTGGCTATTTAACGGTGAGCACCGGCTTTGATCCGCTTCCAGAAGTGTTTGCATATAGGTGGGACAGAACTTTTTCATCTCTCTTCTTCCACATGTCATGACATGAAATTGTTTTGCCTTTTTTTAAAGCTTAAAAGTCTCAAAGAGCAAAAAGTAGAAAAGGAAATCACGGTGTTCAGAACCAAAGCAAATTGTAACTGCTCTCCGCTTCAAGCCAAACGTGGGAGAGGCTTGTGTAAACCCTCAGCGGGCATCAGTCTAGTGGGGCACACACCAAGTGCAGGGTTTGCAGGCTCCTGGTGTAACAAAATTTGGATAGGTGAGGTTTGCTTGGGGGCAGGGTGGGGAGGGTAACAGCTTTGAAACTTCAGGAGCTGTTACCAGTCTCAGTAACATCCAGAAAACTTCAGGTGCAGCCTTTTGAGGCTGGAAGTGAGGAGGAAGTGATGTAAGCCTGTAAAATGTGACAGAAGGTAAGAATTTTGGAGAAGGATGGTCCAGAAACAAAATGCGAAGGCTGAAAAACAGGAACATTTTGTAAAGTTTGAAGTTGGTAAAGGAAAACAAGCCAGCTGTTTTAATTTTCTATTTTAACACACAGGTGTCTTCAGGTTTTTCCTAAATTCCTTCCTCCGATGCTAGGCATCCGGTTTCCCCACACGTGCTAACATAACATAGCAAAGATTATCCTTTTTTTAAAAAAAAAAAAAAAAACTATCAGCGAGATGAAGACTTCAGTCATTTGCTTATGTGAATACCTCTTCACTATATTTCCTCAAAGCTTACTGACTTCTAAAAGCTCTGAAAAGGGTCCGCAGTGCGCTCATGGGCAAGGTGCTCCCTGCTGCTTCCCTCCCGCAGCACCGTGTGTTCCTCGTGTCCTTCCCAGCCTTAGAGCTGCTGTCTTTGGGCATCGCTCCTTCTGCCTAGCTTCAGTCTGCCAAGAGTTACCTCTAGTGAATGGAAGTAGTTTTCCTCCAAAGAACAGCAGCTTAGCGCTGTTTTTTATCCATTCTTCAAACCTTGCTTTGTCTAACTCTAAGAATGCTAAAGGCTTCTTGTGGCTAACGTCATGCATTTGCTCAGAACTCAGCTCCAGGCATTTATTTTTTTTCTTTTGAAGGTAGAAATGGATTTAGGGTAAAGTCGTTATTTGTAACTTAGTTCTCGATGCTTGCACTGCCCTCTGCAGGGTTTGTAAGTGTGGTGGCTGTCGTTTAAAACACTTCCGTACACAGATTGATAAAGATTGATAAAGCCTTGCCGACTTCGCTTTATTTCTGTTGCTCTCGGTATTAATTCAAAATCTGCTTCATCCTGCAAGTTCCTCCACCCCAACTGGTACCAGCGTGGTAGGCAACTGCCAACAGCTAAACGTGATTGTATGTCACATGGAAGTGGTTTAAGCACAATTAAATATTGGTTTAGCTAATGAATTTCTGGATGCTTAGTCTGAAATGCCTATAAAGTTGAGTGTTCAGATTTAAGAGATGTTACAGAGATAAAAACAAGTGGTTTGGAAGAAATTCTGGTAGTCTTGACATTGTTAGTAAGTGCTCCTGCTCGGACTTGTCACAAAACTTGGAATTGTTCCAAATAGATTTTTGCCGCTGAATTTTAAATTTCCTCTGAGCTCTTGAAATAATACCTCCTAGGGTGTTCACGCCAAGCGTCTAAGCCACGTGACTGAAGTTGAGCATTATTCTGCTTCACAAAAATCCAAGCTGAGAGCGCTGACTAGGTTAGGTCACCACCAGAGTTGGTTGCAAGCACGTAGCAGAGCAGAAGGGCTGCTGTTCCAGCGCAGCGTGCGAGCGCTTTGCACAGAAGTCTGGTTTTGCTCGGGAAAGCTCTCCCTTGGAAGCTCGAGCCCTGCGCCTGTAACCAGCCTTGCGCGGGCAGCGTAGCCGTGAGCGTGCTCGTCACAGCGGGCTGCCAGCCTGGAAGGCTGCCCCCGGCATAACACCGAGTGAAGTCGCGGGAAGACCGAGCGCGCTGTGCTTCCTGCCTTCCAGATCCTGGCAGCTCGAGGCGTCTCTGGCCGCAGCAGGGACTTAGCTTGGCTTACGGCACTTCTTGTTGATTTTGTCTAAGTGTGTGGCTGGCAAAGTACTTGAGTTTCCGAATGCTAGAATCGATCAGTAGACCTTCAGTTGATCTGTTGTGCACTTGCTGTTAAATGTAGGCATAAATAGCGAATCCAGCTGCTTAGTGCTTAAAGTTAAACTGAATTGACTGAACCTGTTTATAAAATAGTAGGGAATTCGGTAGATTCAATTCTTGAACTGCATATGTAGTAAAAGTCCGCAGAACATTTTTTTTCTAGTTTCAGTTTTGGCACTAGATTTTATCCTGGAGTTTTTAAATATTCTTCATCCTGTTCTTTTTCTATTAAGGTTAATGTTGAAGAAGGAAAATGCGGAAGTCGCCATTTGACAAGTTTTATAAATGAGAATTATTTGAAGCTCAGGAATAAGTGAAGCTGAAATTTGAAAAAAAAGAAAGTGAATGCATGCTAATTATCAGACCAGAAGTCCCACTTGGTAGAATATTGAGCAATTTGTGTGAAGTGGGGAAGATGAAAGAAGTCAGAATTTGAAACGGAAGAATGAAGAAAAGGAATAAAAATGAAGTTAAGATAAGAAGTAATCTGGAATCTGAAAGCACTACGCTAAGTAATTACTAGTCTGTTTATGTGTCCCTGTATATTTTGCTAAACATGCATGCATTATCTGTTTAATAGCAAAAGTATATGCAGGGTAAAGAAGTGTCTACCAGGGAAAAACTTCTTAAAAATCTAGGCAGTTCTAATGCCAACTGCCCGGACACATAGATATGAATTTTTACCATTTATTTCACTGGAGCTTGTTTACAGACCTTAGGTCAACCAGAACTTGTATACAAATTAGGCTTTCAATATCTGCGTGCAGGAATCCCGTTCTGCTTCCAGAAGCGGAAGTGCTCATGGGTCTGGCAAGTCGGGGAGGCACACCCCTGCAAGATCTCGATCTAAGGAGGATTCAAGGCGTTCCAGGTCAAAATCTAGATCCAGGTCTGAATCCAGGTGAGTTTACTTTTTACCTCTTCCTCCTCTTGCAAGTCAGTTGTCTTTGGATTATTATGTCAGAGATGAACTGAAGTCCTCTGTAGCCCAGTTCTGTTTGCAGAGGTACCTGGTGATCTGTGCACGCGGAATGCAAAGGGGCATGTGTGGTTTCTGGATTTGAAAAGCTAAACTATTGAGCTAGATCTTTGCAGCTTTTTCTGAGAGGTATTCTGCTACGAAGGCTTGTATCTCTGCTGAAGTAGTGTGTAGGTGCCCTGCCTTTTAAGTTTATCTTAAAAAAGAAAAAAAAAAAAAAGGCTAGCTTCTGAGCGGAAAGCGCTAGGGGCTCTAGATCCTAGTTTTTCTGTGTTAAAATAAATTAGTATATCAGCATATTTTACGCTTCAGGTCACCTTAATCTAAAGTGTTTTTTTCACTGGAAGCAATGATGCTTCCAGAGTGGTTCATGGTATATTCCACGAGAAAGACGCAGATAAGTATAATAAATGTGAACGTCAACTGGCATGTCTTACCTTTTAAATATGTGTTAATTCAACTTGAAAACTAACAAGCTAAAAAAACTTGAAACAGCTTCCTAAGTGCTCAGAAAAGTTGTGGAGAAAGTAGCTTAATTACTGTCATTGTTCCACAAGTGGATGCTATGAAAATGCCTTTCGGGCTGTATCACCAATCCTTACCTGTTAAACAGGCTGTACGCAGTGACAGGATTTCTCTTGAAACTGCTAACAGGCTTCTAACTGAGACATAAAATGTGCCGGGAGCCTAAAAATAAGATGATAAACGTCACTGCTAGCCACTTAGCGTTGGACTTAACAGGGGTGTTGTGTAAGGGGTACGTATTTAAAAAGAAATGAATGGAGAGGCAACGAAGCCTGTAAATGGCTGAATGACGTTATTTTTTCTGAAGAGTCTAGATAATGCAGTGCTGACTACGGAAATAAATGTGTAGGTGATACCTTTAGTCATTCGTAAGTGTTCAGAGAAGAAAAACAACCAAAAAAAGCTCGGGTTTCAGTGGTGGGGTTTCCAGCTGAGCTGCTCACAATACATTTTTGTGTATGAGCACTGAATTAGGCTTACCAAAGCCTGGGGGTAAGGGTGTGGGAAGGATGACATCTCTGGAAGACATCATGCAGTCACCCATGATAGAAAACAGTATTGAATGCTGTGTTTATCCCTGCTTGCAAGATCAAAATGATCAGTTTGAAAGGCTTTTGTGAGAAGGTAAACACTTTGGAATTTTGACAGCAGAGAAATGGGTTTGTTTTTTCGGTGTATTTCAGGCACAGTCACAAGTGTCAGATTATGCACTTGAGAATCCCTGCAGTGGGAGAACAAATGTCAGGTTAAATGAAGAAATGCTTGGAGCTGCTAGCATCAGTAGACTCCTAGGACAGCCTAGGAAAGGTCTGGTCCAAACCCGAGTTCAAGACAGAGTCAGCTGGGGGTTCAGGTGGTGTTCCCAGGGCTTTATCTAGTTGAGTTTTTAAAAGCTTTGAAGGTGGAGACCACACATGTTCCTTGGCCAGCCTTTTGCCTTTTAATGTGGCCAGCAAGTCAGGACAATCCAGCATGCCCTTCTGCACCCCAATCATAACCCCTTGGGCTTCCGTGGTCTTTCCAGCACTGTGCTTCCCACTTGCCGAATAACCACAGTACTACCTAGGAGTGCAATCACACACAGACTGCAGTCTGAAGTGACCAGGCAAATCACTTGCTCTTGCAAGGACTCCTTTAAATAGTACCCGGGCATCTGGCACTTTGCTTTTCGATGAACAGCAGTAGATGCTTATGTCTACGATGGCTTCCTGAGCATTTAACAGCTGTCTGCAAATTCCTGCAGCTGGAAATACTGAAAGTATGTTGCAGAGTTAATTGATTCGTTAGCAGATTTGAGCGGAATTGTGTCAAGGCATGTGTTTCGAACCAATATACTTGATTCTATTTTCAGTGCCATCACTCATCTGGATGTGATCACGAGCAGGTCACCCAACTGGCTCTCACCAGAGATAACATTGTGAGATCTTTCATATTTCGTGGTAGCTTCCATCGCAAATATATTTCTGAGTCACCAGCTTCATAAATTAAACTTTGATTGACGATCAAATCTGTGTCCTGGCGTATTTATCAGTTGGGGTGTGGACATACTTGATTAAAAAGTCCAAAGCTGTTCTTATTGAAGTTTTCATCCGCAATTTAGTGGAAACCCTGTGCAAGCTTGTTCTGTGTGTTCATGAAGTCTAAACAATTCTTTGCACCTAAGGCAGCAATATAAGCAGTTCCTATTTAACATAAGCCTTGTTCTCAGTGTTTTGTGTAGTTTAGGAGGGTCCAGCTTTCGTTTACTGTAACGGATGCATACTGTAACCTGGAACATCGGTTCTGTGTTTGTCTTCAGGTTTTCTTTATCAAAGGCTGAAATGTGGCTTTGTGCGTGTGTAGAGCTTCACTTATGTTCTTACTTCATTGTCTTTCTGTCTCAGGGAAGTTTTCTCTTTTTTTTTCCTTTTTTTTTTTTTTTAAACTTTGTTCCCCCAAATCACTTTTTCTTTCCACATACATAAGTGTTGTAAGGGGTCCAGCTGAAGTCATTTCTCTGGCACATGCATATATGCTTCAGGTCAAGGAAGACAAAACTAGCTGGCTCACTTCTGAAGAAGTCAAAGGCATTTTTTTGAGGCCTGTAATGTACAGAGTGTACGTCCCACAGTTTGGCTGTGTGGTGACACTTACCTGGTGACAAAGACTGACAGTGGAAGAAGCTGTTAAATGCTCAGGAGAGTAAAAACTGGGTTCACGTTGAGAGCAGCGTTCGTGCTGGTGTAGTGGTTGGCTTACTGTGAAACACGATTCTGCAACAGTGGCTTCTGGTCTCAGTCAGCTTCCACAAACAGGGGCAAGGCAATTAAGGTGTAAAGAAGAGTATGTAAATTAATATTTTATGACTAAGAGCCTTTGAATATTAAACTGTTTAGTGTACTGCTAAGCCTTGCAGCAGCTTTCTTTGTGGTTGCCTGACATGCAGGTTAGTGACTGCAAACAGCAAACCATGCTCGGGCGTAATATTCCAGTGTAAGTGCCTGCCCAGCTTTTCAGCAAAGACTGCCCGTGCTGGGAGAGCTGAGGGAAGTAGAAGGAAATGCAGCGTTTGTGACCTCAGCTCCACAGACCTGGTGCTGTCAGAGAACACTTCCAAAGAGAAGTGGGCCAAAATTAAGGAGCAGTTGCACCTTTGCCTAAATACATTTGAAGGGTGAACATATAAACATTTATGAACAGCTGATGTTAAATAACTATTGAAATACCGTAAGGTAAATAAGCCTTCTACCACTTAATTTCTTCAGCCCTCTTACGTGCTGTTTCAGATGTGTTTAGCAGATTCCTGTGCTTGTAAATATGCACTCACAAAAATATATTTGCTTTTCCATGTCACTGAAGGCAGTGTTATTCTGGAATAAGTAGAAGTGTGCACCTCTGCAATTGTGCATGTTCGATGTGAAGCCATATTTACTGTTAACTCGTGTTACATTTTTCTGCTAAGTCTTCCAGAGAGAACTCTCTCAGCTATTTTAATTTTACTTAGACGCTACTGTAAATGCTGTGGATATTCAAAGCATGTACTGTTTCAAACCAAGATATCCTTGTTAGAAAGTTAGAAGCTGCTGAGGAATTAAAAGCTAATTGAAGTGGATGTTGAGGTTACTGTTCTGCAGTAGATACGCTCTAGAGCATCTACAGTAGTCTTAATTGTAAAGATTGAGTGGTCAGGCCTTGAGATTAGTGACTAAATTGATTACGTCTTAATTGTGTAGTGCCTACCACAGGTCCTTAGAAAATGGCTGTTTAGACTTTGTGAGTAGCTGTTATTTTTGAAGGGTCCAGGGAAAAAAACACGACTTTTTTTTTTTTTTTCCTCAGATCTAGATCAAGGAGGAGTTCCCGTAGACACTACACAAGGTCACGCTCTCGTTCCCGCTCTCACAGGAGATCCAGAAGTAGGTCATACAGTCGGGATTATCGGCGACGACACAGTCACAGCCATTCCCCCATGTCTACTCGCAGGCGCCACATTGGAAACAGGGTACGTACCCTGCAGAGGAGGGGAGGAGGTGTAAACAGGCTTGAGTACGTCTTGAAGTCACTACATTCATTCCATAGGGTTTTCCACAAAATCATTCTGCTTCCTGCACAGGTCTATTTAAAAGGTATTGGTGAGGTTAATTGGCATTTGTTTTTTTGGTAAACCTTGGATTTCCATAAGTTTGCGTAGGAACCAGTGCAGGCTAATATCAGGATACGTGCTGTAATAAACGAGCAGCTGTATGCAGTGAAGGGCAGAGGCAGAGCTAGGAGGGAGGATCATTTGACTTTACTTGAGAAAGTCTGGAGAACTAAAATATTTAGTTAAAAGCTGTCTTGACATTCTCTTTATTAAGTGAGAGCATCCAATCCGGCTTGATTTTAGCTGCTGAGAGTCTCAGTTGACAGAAAGCAATGTACTTCATGTTAAAGTTAGGGGGCAAGTGATAACTAAAACGAAGATGCGATCCAGGCCCTTCTCTGTATCCATAGTCAGTAGTCACCCACTCTCTCTGGAGAGAAGACTTCAAGTACAGTAACTTTGTGTGTTCTCACTATAGTTGATACAGGAAAAATGCAAAGTATTTCTGTGAAAGGGTGCTTGTGTATCTGTAGGTTTTATTGTAATAGAAGTGTATAATAGCAAACTAATCCAACCTCAATCTAAGCAGTGTGTTGTTGCTGATATTTTCAGGGACTCAAGTTTGTAAAATATACCACGTGTTGCAAATGCAAGCATTTTTATTCTGATCTCTCTCTCTCTCTTTTAGGCAAATCCTGACCCAAACTGTTGTCTTGGTGTATTTGGGTTGAGTCTGTACACCACGGAACGAGATCTGAGAGAAGTTTTCTCCAAGTATGGTCCAATTGCTGATGTTTCCATTGTGTACGATCAGCAGTCGCGGCGTTCGAGAGGATTTGCATTTGTGTACTTTGAAAACGTTGAGGATGCTAAGGAAGTAGGTTGGGGTGTGGGCTGTATGGCATGTTTGCTGGGATGTATGTTCTGCCCCAGGTTGTAGCCTAGGAAAGCTTTCTGTTCGACCTTTAAAGTGGCATAGGAACCTTTTGCGCTAATCCGTTTGGCTAGATGAAATGATCATAATGCAAGCTAATGTCACAGTATCTTATCTTCCCTGCCTTCTCAGGGCCTAAAAAAAAAACTTCGCACCTCATAATAAATGTCAGTGTCTTGGTTCAAAAGATATCTTCTGTGTACCAGAGGAAACAGTGAAAGGGCATGAATTCTGGTCCTAGTGCAGGCTGAGTTGTTGTATAAGTCACAAAAGCAATCTTCAGCCTAGCATGGTGCAACTGTGCCAACAAGAAAAAGAAAATAGAAACACATGTTCTCTTCAAATTATGAGATGGAAGTTCTTCCCGAGCTCCACGTGACCCTCTGTTTAGTATTACTGCTCGGAGTGCATCAGACTGATATTGCACAGTTCTCAAACGCTCAGGTGCCCTGTAGGAGCTTTAGCATGCATCCTGCTGACTTGTAGAGCTTCAGAAGGAAAGTGGGGGAGTAGTTTTTTATGCAAAATAAAAGGCCAGGCAAATATTTCTGGCATTCCTGGTCTCTGCAAGTGACTGCCTGAAACCCTAAGGGACTGGGTGAATCGAAGTGGTGTCGATACCATATAATAGATTACCAAGTGTGCTTACAAGTGCTATGGAACGGACATGGGAAGGGGAATACAATTCTGTTCTCGGGCCTGCCTTGGGTGGCACTGTGTCTGTGGGCTGTGATCAGGTTTATCTTCTGCGTGAGTTCTAATTCTTACCATCTGGGGTATCTTTTTTTTTTTTTCAAATTCAGCATAAGACTTCCATGGTAGGTTGAAGCTTTGAATGTGGGCTATGCAACTTGGCAGAAAAAGAAGTGGTTTCAGGCTTTTTACTTCGTGTTTGCTTATGACTCAAATACTACTATATTCAAGGATATGGTAGATTTTGAGAACCTCTTTGAAGGGGGGAAGATTAAAAGAGCACCGATACATAGACTTAATGTCTAAGTATATTCTGTGTTTAGTGTTCCATGTTGGAGTAGTTATGATTTCCCTACACAAGCACTTTCAAAGGCTCCTCTTAATCATGTTAGAAACAGTTAATGAAACAAATGGTAAATTATGTTCCTCTTAGGCATTTCGCACAACGTAAGTCACCTTTAAGTAATTACTGAGGCTTATATCCAGCTAGTTAGAATGTCTTAAGAGTTTATGTTCAGTATGTAAGTATGGGGCATGTGTGAAACTTAGACTTGGGTCTTAACTGAGCTCTTCTGAGGACTTTCTAAATATTTCATGCAGTGGTTAGGAGCTTGTGTTGGTACTAAAGTTCATACCTACAGCTAATTGTATTTTTATCTCTGCTTAGGCAAAGGAACGTGCCAATGGAATGGAGCTGGATGGAAGAAGAATCCGGGTAGACTTCTCCATTACAAAAAGACCTCACACACCTACCCCTGGAATCTACATGGGAAGACCAACTTAGTAAGTTACCTCCTGATTTTTTTTTTTTCCTAAAAAAAATAACGACGGGTTATATTGTGTCCTGTGTTTTAAAATAAATAAAACCCACAGAACACCTCTTGTATATATTCCTTTGAGACCTGTTTCTGTGTGTTTTTCCTAGTTTATCAGGCTTTTACATTAATGTGCTATTCTGAAAGTTAGTGTCTACATGTAGTAGTTTGGTATGTGGGCACAAGAAGAACATACGTCCTTGCTTCTGGCTTGCATGCAGCACAGTAAGTGGATGTTTCAGTACTGGGAGCTAAAATACGAAAATCGTTGATGCCTAATCATATTTTAACAAGTCTCCTTAGGAAG
Source organism: Netta rufina (assembly GCF_964035555.1). Taxonomy (NCBI): domain Eukaryota; kingdom Metazoa; phylum Chordata; class Aves; order Anseriformes; family Anatidae; genus Netta; species Netta rufina. The sequence goes on from NC_140132.1 coordinate 11,637,570, forward strand.
AGCTGTGCTAACACTGGTGTGGCTGTTTGGCAAAGCCTCAGAAAACTAGAAACTCAGCTGATAAAAGAGGTTCTTCAGATTTATTTAAAAAGGAAAAACTCACATGGACTGCTATCAGTAGTAATATGTATCTTTCTACTCTTTAGTTATAAGGTGTTTAATTTATATAGCACTTGTCAGAGACTGATGCAGTGTCAGTCTGGATTGCAATAAGCAGAAACCTGTGTTCATTAGTTATGCCAAAACATGAGTTATCTAAACATTTAAGTCTGCAGTAAGAATCTTTGTTAATTTCTAAACTATTTCAAGTTGTTTCTGTTTAATGGATGTTCCCCTACGTGTTCTCAAATGCTAATGGCTTTGCAAGTTCTAGTTTTCAAGAGTACATCAACAAATACTATTGTGCAGCTTTGCAGTTTACCCTATCCAAAGTGTAAACATTTGACGAAGTTTCCAAGAATGTGAGTTGTTTTCCCAAGTGGTTTCCCAATTGTTTTCCCAAGACTCTCAGCGTATGGTATTGGTGGCTGTGTAGCTGATGTTGTATTGATGCTGTAAGCTTTTTTTTTTTTTTTAATAGAGAAGTTCTTCTAAAATAAGCTTTCTGAGAGTTAAAAGTGAATGAGGAGTTGCCACAGAATGGAATTCCTCTTGTGCCTGCGATATCCAAAGGTTAAGAGGTTTCAGACAAGGAGGAAAGGAGCAGTCTTAAATTCAAGCATTTTAAAAAGCAGTCTTAGGTAGATCTGTCTCCATCTGCATAGGTGGGAAACACTCAGCCATCACTTAAATGGTCAGGACAGGAGGTAGTCATTTAAGCCAGTTAAAATGGTGTGTACTTGACTGGATGCACTGCGAACAGTGCTTTATATTTTATTAAATGTAATTCTCTTCCATTACTTGTAGCGGCAGCTCTCGACGACGAGATTACTATGACAGAGGATATGATAGAGGATATGATGATCGTGACTATTACAGCAGATCATATAGGTGAGGCAATATTTGTAATTCTGGACTACTTTTTGAACTGTGCTTTCTCATCTATGTTTCTACCTTCAGAAGTATGCCAATATGTTTTTAGGCTCATCTTAATTGTGGTTTCTTTGTACAAAATCTGTACCAACGAGGCTACTTGGTGTAAAATAGATTAGTGGGAGATATACTTCGTGCTGTTTAGCAGGAGTTAATCCATAATGCTTTTTTCAATCATCAGTAAGTTCTGAAAAACAAAGTAACATTCTCTGTACTCTTTTTTCAAAAAGAATTCTTTGATTCCTCTATTACCATTAAAATGGTGGCAATATAGGTGCTCATTAATATTAGAGATTGTGTTATAACGCCAAATTACTTTCTGAGTGTAGTAGACAAAAAGTAGGAAGTGGTCACCAGGATCCCCTGTTAACAGTAGACATTTTAAGCACTGCCAGAAATGAGGAATCAGAAGTTGGAAAATGACCTGTTCTATACTGGACATTTTCATGAAAAAGTTTTTTGTTTTTTGTTTTTTTAGCCTGCTCTTGTCAGGCTGTGTGTAGATGATCTACTTGAGGGACTTGCGTATCTTACTTCTATCTGTCTTCAGTCCAAACTTAAGTGTTGAACAGTAGCTAGCTTCACCAAAAGAAGTGTGAATGTTCAGGTGGCAACAGATTGTCAGAAGGTTGGTGAAGTTAGTACAGAATTTGTTGAAAATGCAGTTGGCACTTCATTGGTTTTGGAGACAGAGCTCACTTATCTTCAGCATTCTCCATTTTGACTGCCAAATGAGCTTGTCCCATGTGAAATTCCCAGAATTTGACTGGGATGCAATTAAGTCGGACAGCAAGATGACAATTCATTTTTTCTGTCTGTAATTGCCCAATGTTTAAGAACGTCACTTTAAATGGTTGCGGAACCTTTGTTCAGTACGTGCAGCAGCACTGAGCTGTTTGGCTAGCTGTAATACGTCGGCACTGGGTGCGTTTGTGACCTGCCTGCTGCCAACAGCGCATTGGAGACGCGTGCGTTTGAATTGCGTTATCCTATTACACCTCAAAGATGATGAAAATGCTCAATTCTGTGATCCTCCTAGCATTCAGTACGCTCTTCTGTTCCTTCTTACATGTATAAGAAATATATTCTATATGCTTACGTTGGTATTTGTGTGGTGATCCTCAATCACTGAGGGCAGCTGTCTTTCTTACCCCTCCTTCTACTCTCAGACACTTTCTTCTTACCTTTAGCCATTGCTTCTGTTTCTCACCTCCCTGCCTTGCTTGTCTGATTTAAAGCAGAGGCCTTGTTTCTTCAGGTGTTTCAGCCCTGCTGGAGGCAGGGAGAGGTGCTCCACCTCCTTACAGTGAATGCAGGAGACACAAGTGTTCTGCTCACAGCTCTGGGAACACGGGGTATTTTCTGCCTCTATCCATTTCCCTACTGTGTCAGCAGCTTTGAGTGTTTTGGAGAACTGTAGCAGGATAAATCTGACTAAGCATACACCAAGACTTACTGGTTTTGCCTTGCCAGCTGTTGCATGTAGGCTTTCGTGAAGTAGCTGTGACACAAAAGTGTATCTTTGACCAAACTTTGTTTATTTCAGGGCACTAGGTGCAAAAACTTGCCCAGGATAGTTACTGCTATAATGCCTAATTTCCTTGCTGGATTTCAATTCATTATTTTTAGGACATTGCGTGAAGCAGCTCCATAAAATGCTGGGGAACAGACAACATGTGCCTTAAAACATAGTCTGCTAAACAGTCCTTGAAATCTGCTGTTTGTTGCTTGTGTGTTCTTGAAATGTAATTTGTTTGAGGTTATGGTATGACAAAAGTCTTCTGCTACCAGGAGTTACCTTTTGTTATCCCTGATGGTGCATTGTGGCTCGGATCTTTGTAAAGCATTATCAGAAGTTTGAATTACTTCACTTCTGGGTGTGTGCTAGTCAGCATAGTTGCAGAGACTGATAGTGAACAACTGATAGTGAGGAGGATGTGAATTAGGAGAGGAAAAGCACACTAATAAGAAGAAGATGGGCTACTTCAGATAGTGTACTGGTTTGTGTAGTGTATCGGAATTCACAACTATGCTTTGGTTCAGCACTTCGAGGCAGTCATGCTCCAGGCGATGTTCTGACTTTCCTGTGTGCTCTCCCGTCCTGTGTCTGTCGCGTGAATTAAGGGCTTGGGGGAGAAATTCTCAGAGCATTTGACAGGTCCAGCAAGAATGATTTCCATTCCCTGAAAAAAAAACAGGGAATTTTTAAAAGCTTTCTGCAGAAACTTTGTCTTCTTGGATATTGATACTGCAGATATTGAAATCTAGCAGATAAAGATTGAAAGTAAGCCACAGATACGCATGGCTACTTAACAAATGCCATGGTCTGTACCAGTTAAATACCTACTTCTTATCCTGCAGGTGTTGGTCGAAGGAGAGAGAAGAATAGTGTTGCATGTAAAAACGTGTAGATACAGAGCTTAGTGCTGTGGTTTAATGATGTACTTGGCAGTGCGAAGCTAAAGGTTGGAGCAGGTGATCTTAGAGGCCTTTTCCAACCTCAGTTAATTTATGATATGCCATGGGTGCTCCCTCGACAGGAAAGGGTCTAGGGGAATATATAAACTTAACATCTGTTTTGTACTCTGCACCCAGAAAATCAATTGGTAACAATTACTTTGCATTTTCTTTCTTCCTCGCCTGCTGTGTAGAGAAGCCTTAAGGGCATTTTCAGGACAGAGTTCTCATACTAAAACTTTAATTTCCCCATAATTTTCCCCATGTTGCTGTGGGATGCTTAGTCTTGTCTGGAAAAGTGTCTGTAAACTGAAGAATAACCTAAGAAGTATGCACACTGGCTATCTACCAAATGGGGAGGGAGGACTTCTGGAGGAAAAAACACAAAGTAAAATAGACCTGCTGGTCGGAAATGTGGTGGTTTTTCTGTCTTAAAATTATAGCCTTTTTGAGCTGCTGTGAGCCATCTGTGGTGGTCATCCCTGCTCTGTAATGCAAGCTTGATGCAATCTCCTCCCAGTAATGCTTAGCTGTATCTAAATCTGTGGAGGTACTGGACTGGCCACTAAATATCCTTCAATATTACAATCTATTGTTTCAGTTCTGTGCAACTTCTACTGCTGTTTTGAAGATGCCCTTGTTTAAGCGTGATTAAGTGAAGTGTTAAAATAACAGGGTGTCTGCTTTGCCCCTGCCTCAACCTTGAAATCAACTTGCTCATGTTTCCTCAGGACAGCGAACTGATCTCACTGCTTTAAAAAAAATAAATAAAAAAATTGCTTGCTTGGAATGGGTAAGCATCTGAGAACAGGAGTGCTCTTAGAAGCAAAGGCTCTGTACCGATCTCAAACTGCTGCTCGTTGGAGAGTATGCCCTTGTAAAATACAGCAATGGGCAGCTGAGCGTGAGTCCTCTCTTAACTTGCTACTGAATTCAGCCAGCTCATCCCAGTGATGCAAAAATGAGTGTAATGAGGAAGTAATTTTGTCCAGTGTAGGTACCAAATGCTTTCTTGTCTTCACATCATTTTCCTGTATTTGACAATACTTTTGCTTGTGTGGCAATATTTTTATTACTTCACTTTATAAATTTTTAAAATTGATCTGCTTTTGTCTTCACAGAGGAGGTGGTGGCGGCGGCGGAGGAGGATGGAGAGCTGTTCAAGATAGGGATCAGTTTTACAGGTACAACAGGAAAGCTTTTGGTGTCTGGTTAACAATAGAGATACTCATATATGGTATTTTGGGGATGTTTGAATCCAGTCTGGGATAGCTATAAACATACTACAGCAGTCGGGTGGCTGCTGAATGTTTGCCACTTCGCCGTGAGCAGTACAATTTATTTCAAAGTTTCCCTCATCAAGGGGTGAGGTTAGTATAGGGTCAGGTTAGTGCAGCTTTGCACAGGAAAATCTTCTGATCTATCCCAAGAAGTTAATGTCCTGAATGGTTTTCTTGAATGACAATTTAGGGGATTAGTGGAAATAAGCAAGGAAATGCAAAACTTTTGCCTGGATTGGAAGAGTATCATAGAGTTGAAGGTGGGATTTGGGAGGTGGCAGCAGAGAGTGCTGTTCAGATCAACTCTTCATCTAGAACAAGTATTTTAATTTAAAAGTTAAGGTGTGATTTGGCTTACTCTGCTTGTTTGGGATGCTCTTGGCTTGAAACACAACACTTGGACACAGTCAGATGCACAAGAGAGCATAATTCCTTTATTAGTCAAAAGTAGTATTAATCTGAATGCTTGCTCAAAAAAAGGGTAAGAAATTTCAAATGTTTGCTCTGTTATCCAGTATAAATGTTGATCAGCTCTTCATGTGCTCGTTAGCTTTTCCTGATAGCAGGATTGAGAGATACCCACTAAAAGCTGCTGCCACTCATCTGCCACAGGCTTTAACGAAGGGATTGTTTCTGTTCCTTTCTTCCACAGGAGGAGATCACCATCCCCATATTACAGTCGAGGGGGCTACAGATCTCGATCCAGATCTCGATCCTATTCACCTCGTGAGTAGTTACAGCTCTCATGTCAAAAGCAAATTTCCACTTTGCCTGAACTTCTTCCTTAGCTTTTCTATCCCCTAATAACTTCAGTGTGGTTGGTTTTTTTGAACTACGGTTCCCTTTAAAGTTTCATTGAGCAACTGGCAACCTTGAGGGCAGAGCAAATATTTAGTTTGCAACAAAATAAACTAGGTAACACCACTTTTTCTTTTTTAAGAAAAAAAAAGTCTGAAGTAGCACTTTTTTTTCTTGGGAACCCAGTTACGACAGCACTTTGTAGCAGATTGACAGTTTGGTTGAGTCTAGGACAGCAAAGCCAAATAGTCAACCCTTGCAGGTTCTGGTACTGGAACTAAAATTCCTGACAAGTTGCTGAAGAGAAGGCTAGCTCGGTCTGGGACCTAAGTGGTGCTCTTCTCCAAATTGCTTATTTGCATGAAGGATAAAGCTGTGTTTTTGCAGAAAGTTAATAAAACACAATAGCATTCCTAGCGTGTTCCCTTTGAAATGGATACAACCTGCATGGCTAGGTTCTGTTCTCACCTTTACCATTTGTGTCCAGATGAAAACAAGTGTAACTGCTTTTCCTGATACATGGGGAAACTGGCTTCAGCCCGTTACAGTGTGTATCCCATGCTGAAACATTAGCCCTGTGCATATATGATGTGAACTGGGCTTTTTCTTCAGGAAGGAGCTTCCTGACAGAAGAGTACTGACATCGTACTTTGTTGTAGACAAGTTCCTCATAGCTATTTAATGAAAAAATACAAGACACTGGGCACTTGAATTTGCACATTTGAGGCATATCTGTAAAGTTAGGTATGGAACTTGTAAAATCCGTTGATGCTTGGAAGTCTAATTGTATATATTGTTTTTTTTTTTTCAGGTCGCTATTAAAGCATGACATGTAGAGGAATTTCTAGCTACAGCCTTTGAGTTGAAATTGCAAGTTTGTGGACAATATTTTTATTGTCTCTTCTGTTTAAACAAGTGAACAGTGCCTAGTGAATAGGTGACTTTTACACCTTTTATGAAGACTACTTCTGTGATGTTAAATGCTGTTTCATTCTGCATATTTGTGTAGTTTGGTGCTTCGTTTCAAGTTGTGTTTTGAAAGGAGTATGTTTTGCATGTATTTTTTTAGTCTCAATTTTGACTCCTGAAAGGTTTCTATTGTAAAGACAAACTGTTCAGTTAGTTTTTTCTACTGATTCCAAGGTATTCTGAAGATCAAAACCTGTGTAAAATGCTTTCAAAAAGTGAAAAATAAAATAAAAAAGTTTGATTTTTTTTTTTCCTACTTACTTTTTCCAAGTCTAAGTTACGTATTGAAAGGGGACTGCTACACTTACTTAGTATTCCATAACCAAACCATAGCAAAAAAAATCCAGAAGTAAAATTCACACTAAGTTCGTGTTGTTGGGTAATTGCTTTCTAGGTGTAATGCTTCAGGTGTGTAAATCCAGGGTGTAGGGAAGTCCATATGAAACTTGTACAGTAGCAGGAGGAAGAAACGTTCAGTCACGCTGTAGATAGACATGGAGCAAGACTTCTTGTAAACTCAAGTTAATGCTGCTGAGCTTTGATTGAGGTGGGTGAGCTGTGAGATTCTTTATCCCACGTACAACAGAGACAAGTAAGGAGCCCTCAGAAATGGGGGTGGTTGTCTTTGGAAGTAGATAACCATACATTTACAAAAGGCAATGCCATAACATTTAGACTGCTTAGATTTCACTTCACCAACAATTGTCCTTTGAAGAAGTACATCTTTATCTACATATGTGAGTAAAATGATGGATGCAATATAACTCAAGTGCTGCTTTCCTACCATCTTTCTCCTTAAAATAGTCAAACATACCCTTTTTGCTTACTTGGATTCATGATCATCATGCACCTGCATGAAAATTACATTTGAGAGTTGAGAGCACTGTTGAACTAGAACTTCCCTCGGCTGGGTAGTGCAGGTGATCAGCTCTCACACTTGTCCTCATTTGGATTCCTTTTAAGCGCTACTGAGCGAAGGCTTTCATATGGGTAACTTCAGGAGGTCGCACTAGAGGAGAGGATCCATGATCAGAAACTCTTTCCCGCAGAACACAAAACGTGGCTGTATGAACTGCTGTGATGGCACTCGGTGAGAAAGAGAAGTGCCACCAAAGTCATTGCAGGTCAGGATTTAAGTGGTAAGATTTATTACTGTAAGCTTGTCATACTCCCCCAGAAACGTGTAACCTGTGGGAGCTGCTCTCGTAGTCCTGTCGACCTAACACAAACCAAAGGCTTTAATTCAGCAGGTACGTGCATAGCATCTGAGCTATACCCCAGTTCTTTTAGGAACAACCAATTATTTGCTGTCCTGTGAAGGACAAGTTGAATTTCAGGTTCCTCATAGGTATTTAATGAAAAAAGGCTATTTTTTTCATTTTAAAAACTGGCACTGGATCACTCATTTTGGTATTCAGCTATTAAGTTATCTGTTACATTTTAAAAAGTCTGGGCAAATACCATCTTACTGCATAGTAAGTCTGTGCAGTTGGATCTATGATCTAATGTTAATACTACATGGTAGAAAATGCATTGACCTTTCCATGTTGGTTCACAGTGAGCGTATTTCATGTGGATGCAGCAGTGTACTCATTTCTGGTTATATTCTGTACTGATATAGGAGAAAAACTTGCTTTTCCATTTTGCTCTCAGAAGGATAATTTGTCAAATTCTGTGCAATTGCATGAAGCAAGGCTGGAGGCTGAAGAAAGAAGCCCTACCTGCTTTGCAGAGGGCAGGAACGCTGACATCAATATGCTGGATGTTTGGTAAAGGGAAATTTCTGTAGATGCTTTTTTTAAATCCATTTCAGTTTTTACTGTGGCTGTAAGAACTGACAACAGGCTTTTAGCAGTAATTACTTCTAACTGAAGTTAACAGTAATAATCCCTTCCCTAACCCAGCTGACACCTCTGTTTAAGCTTCCCCTGGAGCATGTAGCAACATTCTAGGCTGGAAGCTCGTGCGTGGTTGCTGACCCATTGCAGCGTGAATCCCTGCACGAGGTCCCTGCTCGGTGTGGCTCTCAGGGCTGTGGTTACGGACACAGGAATGAGTTATCCCTGCAGAGGTGGAGTCACCGGGTGGTGCTGACCTTTGCAGAGCAGAGGGAGGCTGTTTGTTCTTTGGACCACATTTTGTTAGTCATGATCTTCTACTTCCTTTGACTCATTAAACAGGGGGGTCGACAAAAGCAGAGTCAAGAACATGTGTCCTCCGGTAAGCTTCTTCATATTTTAGTAAAATGAGGATTTCGCAATCTGTGGTGCAGTTCCTGGCAGCTGAACTCATCTGATGGCTCGTCGCTGCCAGAAGGGTGTCCTCCTGCTCCTACCCCCCAACTCCTGTACCTGATAGTTCTGGGAAGACCTAGATCCCAGCGAGGAGGATCAGCTGAATGCAGGGCTGGTCAAAGTGTGTTCTCCTGCACTGCCTCAGTGTTGCCATCCGAGAGCCTCCTCTCTGTGTGCTTCCTGCTGCTGAATCACTTGAGCTGCTCGTCAAGCCCAGAAACCAGCCCCATGCGAGATGCTCCCCAGTGAGCGTAATGCTGCCCTGGTAGGCAGGGGTGACAGATTGCTGTGGTATGCGATGCACTTCGGAAACACGCCTGAATCACTGCGGGATGTCCCCGTGCCCTGCCAGCGCTTCACACAGAAATTCACCCAGCGGGGAGAATCCTCAGCTTCAGGAGAAGCCGCCCGAGCGGTGGCGATGCCTCTGTGGACCAGAGACTGCAGGAAAGGATGGGAACGCTGTGTGGGACAGCCCTGGCCCCTGCCGCGGTGGGGGCTGTGAAATGTGGGCGTTTTTCTGCTTGATCTACTGAGAAACCTCCTCCAAGCCCTGCGCAGGTGCTGCCGGTGGCAATCAGAGCAACATCTGTCGGGTGGATGTGAGATGCTGTGCCCTGCGCTGACCCTCCTTCCTGCGGGACTGCGGCAAGCAGCAAACCTTAAAAGCACGTGGGAAAGAAAACACGGCAAGGGAAAGGCTACAGAAAGAGCTGATGCCTGGCTGCTGTTTTGCTGTGCTGGGAGCAAACGAAGAGCTGCAGAGGCAAGGTGTGAGTGGGGGGAGGAGCTGTTACCAGCAGGTTTGGGGTTCCTAAAGAGGGTTTGGGGTCCCCATGGCTTCATTAACTGCTGCACGTCAATAGTCGGTGCTTCTATGCGTAGTTTCCTGTCACAACTACGTAATTTGGATTTAGGCAATTTATTTTGTTGCTCGTGTACTGTTTCCTGCAAACTTAGCACAAAATACAGGTGGCCACGTGTATTGCTTCCCCTAACTGCTGGGTGTGCACCTCTGGGACCTGGCCTTTGCAGGGTAGACTTGGTCCTACACCAAGATCACGTTGGGATAGTCACCAAAAGGCTTAGCCCCTTGGGAAAGAGCTATTAGTGCATCACTACTGTCAGTCCATCATCCTCCTGTGAAAACCTTGAGTGCGAGGACTCGGCTGTGCTCAGCCCCTGCACAGCAGCAATGCCCAGAGAGGCTGCGCTCAAACCCTCGGATTCCACCTCTGGGATCTCCCCATGCTGTTTCATTCCAGCCTGGAAAGTAACTGGGTGGGTTTTCACTCGTGTTGTAGCAAATCGAGCAAGAATACGCCACCATTTTTCTTTTTTTCCAACCAAATTCGGAACTTTCTCAAAGCGGGACTAATAGTGCTGTCTGCGAAGACCAACCCCATTTCCATAGCAGCTGCCTGGTTTTCTGCTAGGAGGTTTCTGAAAGCCAAGGGATGGTTATCAACGTGATTTTAGATTTCAGTTCCTGGTCTCTTCCCAGCACAGTGTTACTGTTGCAGTCATCGTCACCGTCGTGATCCTCAGCCTTGTGTAGCTCCGCTAAAAGTACACCAAGATTTGGGAGGAACAAGGAGAGAAAGGGATGTTTGTATGGGGATTTCTGAAAATCCATCCTTTGTTAGAAACTTGGGCAGCAGCAGCAGTGTTTATCCCATAAAATCAAAGCTGAATTTCTCAAACTCTCCCTGACTGTGCTGGATTCCCTCTGCCTTGGGTCTGTGGGTCCTCGACACATGATTCAGCTGTTTATTTTGGGATAAAAAACCTGGAATAAACCGTCTCCGGCCCCGCAGCTCCTTGGGCAGGCTGCAGCCTCCCTGCTGCACGTTCTGACACCTGAGGTCACCGCTGTGACTTGGCCAGAAGGAAAACATCAGTCACTTTGCAAGGGAACTGAATCATTTTGGGAGCTGGAGGGGTTATTTGGGTGTTATTCGGGGCTTTTTGTTTGACGCTGCCTCTCTGGTGGGCACGGCTTTTGGCCAGATGTTTGTCCCACCTGCTCCCAAAACCTCCAGCCAAGGAATGTCCCCGGCTCCTTCTGTCCCGTGCCCGATCAACAAAAGCTCTTTTTCCCCAAAAAGTTTCCAGCTTTTTTCAAAGGAAAGCAGGGCCGTTATCTTCTCCAGCCTAAACAAACCCTCCCTCGACGTTCCTTTGCTCTCACCTGTTTTTTTCTCCATTTATCAGTCTCGCGGCTGCCTCCCGGACTTGTTACGCATCCGACATCTTTTCGGAGAGGCGTGACCTTGTGGCACACCCCACCTGCCCTTGGGAGAAGACCTGGGTCCTGCAGCACCTTCAGGACCATCGACCCTCAGCCCTGCCCTGTGCACTTGTTGCCTCTCCAACAATTCTCGATCGGTGCTCTTAAATCCTCCCCTCAGAGCACGTCCTTCTCTTGGCCGTCACATTGATCGGGACCGAGCCGTCGTTTTAAATTCTTGCAAGGTTAACAAAACTCTGGGAAAGCGAGGAGGGCTGTAGGGACAGGAAGGCATCTGAAGAAAGGCGTCGAGTTCCTTCTGCAGAGCCAAAGCCGTGGGCAGGGGGATGAGCTCACGCGGGAGCTCCGTGCGCTAAGTATTTGGGCAGGAGGAGCTGAAAATGCGCCTTCAGCTTTTCTTTGCCAGTTTGACGAAGGTGCTGGGCAGGGACAGCCCCTGGATGGGAAATGGGTTCCTCAGTGTCACCGAGCCCTGCTGCATCGGCTTCAGCAGAAAGGGAGCAGAGAGGGACACACCGGGCCCTAAAAGCACCCCAAAAAAAACAAAACCCAGCTCCTGATGCTGAGCCCAGCAGGAGCTGTGCTGGGAGCAAAGAAGAAGAAATCGGAGGAGAAGGGATTCTTCTCGCTTTGCATCATCGCAGTCCAACCACATCTATTTTTGCAGTACGCATGGCATCAGGCACCCGTCACTGCTATTCCTACTCCATCCAGCGCATCGGCACCTCCGCATGACACGGGAGCGGCGGCGGCGAGAGCGGCAGACGGGTTTCGGCGCTGTTCGCCCAGCTGAAAATCCCGGGAATTCCATCGCCGCCCTTCACCCGGCAAAGGACAGCTGGCACCGGGGCACCGCGCTCCTCTCCAAGGACACTTGTCCCCTCCCGCCAGGCCAGCGTCGCTCGCGCACCTTATTTTAGGCTCCGCTCACAGCCCTGACGCCCTTCCACGAGGATCTGGCTTTGTCGTCTGGAGGAGACAGAGGGGGAGAAGTCAGCTAACCCGGCCGGCCGGGGCAGGTAGCGGCACCAGCTCTCGGTCCCTCGTTCCCTTGGGGCCACCTTTCCACGTGCCCCAAAGCCCCGGGCTGAGAGCAGGCGAAACTCGCTGCCGGGATGCCGGCCGTGAAGGCGCTGGGCTCGCACGGGGCGAAGGCAAAGCAGAGCTCAGCCAGGGAGGGGCCGCGCTGTTGCGTTTTCCAAAGCAGCACACTGAACACAGGCTTCCCTTTCCTCTTCCCCTCTATTCTTTCTCTTTTTCTCCTTTCTCTTCTCTTTCCCTTCCCTTCTGCTCTTTTCCTTTTTATTTTCTCCTTTTTTTTCTTCCATTTTTTTCTTTCCTTCTTCCCACTCCCTTCCCTGTCTTCTTTCTTTTCTTTTTTCCCTCTTCCCCTTTTTCCCTTCATTTCTGTTTTTTCCCTTTTCTATTTTTCCTTTTTCTCCTTTCTTCCTTTTCCTTTTTATCCATTTTCCTTTTTCTTTTCCTTCTTTGCCTTTTCATTTTTTTTCTCCCTTTTCCTTTTGTCTTCACCTTTTCCTCTTTTTCTTTTTCCCCTTTTCCTTTTTTTTCTTTTAACCAATTTTCCTGTTTTTCCCCTCTTCCTTTTTTCTTTCATTTTCCTTCTCTTCCATTTTTCTTTTCCTCTTTCCCTTTCCTTTTCTTGCTTTCACTTCCTGTTCTCTCCCTTTTCCTTTTACATTTTTCTCATTTTCCCTTTTCTTCCTTTTCCCTTTCCCTTTTTTCTTCCTTTCCCTCTTTCCCTTTCCTTCTTTCGTTTCCTATTCTCTCCCTCTTTCCTTTCCTTTTTTCTTTTCCTATTTCTTCCTTTCTCTTTCCCTTTCTTCTTCCTTTTACTCTATTTCCCACTTTTGTTTCCTGTTCTCTCCCTCTTCCCTTTCCCTTTTTCCTTCTTTTCCCTTGTCTTCCTTTTAGTTACCTTTTTTCTTCCTTTCCCTCTTCCCCATTTTTCGTTTCCTGTTTTCTCCATTTTCCCTTTCCTTTTTTCTTCTTTTCCCTTTCTTCCTTTTCCTTTCCCTTTTTCCCTTTCCCTGTTTTGTTTTCCCCTTTCCTTTCCTGTCCTGTCCTTTCCTGTCCTTGTTTTTCTTCTTTTCCCCTTTCTTCCTTTCCCTTTTTCCTTCCTTTCTCTGCTCTCCTTCCCTCTTCTCTCCCTTTCCTTTCCCTTTTTTTCCTTTCCCTTTTTTTCCTTCCTATCCTTCCCCCGCTCTCTCCCTCTTTCCTCTCCCTTCTTTTTTCTTTTCCCTTTTCTTTCCCCTTTCCTCCTTTCCCCTTTTTCCTTCCTTTCCTCTTCCTGCTCTCTCCCTTTCCTCTCCCTTCTTTTTTCTTTTCCCTTCTTTTCTTTTCCCTTCTCTTTTCCCTTCTCTGTTCCCTTTCTTCCTTTCCCCTTTCCTCCTTTCCCCTTTTCTCCTTCCCCCTTCCTTCCTTCCCCCTTCCTCCTTCCTCTCCTCTCCCCTCTCCCTCCCTCCCCTCTCCCTTCCCTTTGTTCCCCCCTCGCCGCCGCGACGCCCTGGGCCCCCTCCTCCCTCGGGGGGCTCCCTCCACGTGCGGGGCCGGGGCCGGGCCCCTGGCGGCGGCGGGCGGCGGGCGGAGGGCGGGGGCGGCCGGGCCGGGCTGGGCTGTGCGGGGCTCGGGGCGGCTCCTCCCGCTGCCCGGCGGCGGGGCGCTGTTGCAGGCGGCTGCGGGCCGGGCCGGGCGGGTGGCGCAGCGCCGTGCCCGTCTCGCTGCGCTTCTCTCTCTCCGGCCGCGGGGCGGGAGGAGCCGCGGGGCTCCCCATGAAGCGGCGGAGGATGAACAAGCTCTACATCGGCAACCTCAGCCCCGCCGCCACCGCCGACGACCTCAAGCGGCTCTTCGGGGACAGGAAGCTGCCCCTGGCCGGCCAGGTCCTGCTCAAGTCCGGCTACGCCTTCGTGGATTTCCCGGACCAGAACTGGGCCATCCGGGCCATCGAGACCCTCTCGGGTGAGCGGAGCCGCGGCCCCCCCCGGCTCCCCCCGCCGGGCCCCCCCCCGGCCGCCCCGCTCCCCCCCGGCCCGGCGGGCTCCGGCCCCGGCTGATTTTTCGCTGATTTTTTTCTCCGATTTTATTGAGGGGCAGCCGAGAGCCGGGCGACCCCCCCGGCCGTCCCCCCGGCACCCCCTCGCCCCCGGGCACCTTATTACGAGGTGCCCTGCCCCAACTCGCCGGGGGCGCCGAGCGGGGGGCGGCCGAAGGGGCGGCTGGGGGGGGGCAGCGCGGAGCCGGGCGGCGGCGGGAGAGGAGGGGGGGGGGAGCTTCTCCGGGGCTCGGGGGGGCTCGGGGAGAGTCGGACGAAGGGGATGAAGGCCTGGGGGGGTCGCTGGGGGGTCGTCCCGGGGAGAAACGGGGGTTTTGGGGGGGGGCGGCGGCGAGCCCCGCCGCCTCTGAGCCCGCTGTCCCCGCAGGTAAAGCGGAGCTGCACGGCAAAGTGCTGGAGGTGGATTACTCCGTGCCCAAAAAGCTCAGGTGAGGCGTGGGATGGTGGCGGGGGGGAAGGTGGGAGGGGGGGGGGGGGGACGCGAAATGGGGGGGGCGCACGCCCCACGCACACGCGTGGGGGGGCAGCGGCAGCAGCGCCGGGTTTTACTTTCGCTACGCTCCGCCGCCGAGCTGGGAGCTGGGGGGGACGACTGGGACAGCGCCGCCACCGCCCCTGGGGGCTGGGGGACAGGGGGGGGCGTGGGACCCCCACGCATGTTTTGCCCGGCCTCAGCCCCGATCCCCCGTTATGGGGAGCCCGGGGCTGGGGGCACCCCGGGGCTGCTCCCCGCCAGCCCCAGCCGGGATCGGCTTCCTGCCGGGAAGTAACAGCCCCGGCACCCAGAGCAGCGGCACGGGGAGCGATAGCAGGAGTGATAGCAGCAGCGATAGCAGCGATAGCAGCAGCGATAGCAGTGATCCAGGCGACAGGCACAGCCCCGAGCACCCTCCCGAGGATTCGCGCCGGGAGAAGTTGCGCGCTGCGGGCGGTCGCGTCCCCTCCGTCCAGCGATCCGGGTCCTTCCGTGTATTTTTAAAAATTATTTTACCTCTCTGTTTTTTGTTTTTTGTTTTTTTTTTTTTTCTCTATTTTTTTCCCTCTATTTTTCATCCTTATGCCCGCATCTTTCCATCTTTCCCCCCGCCTCCCAAAAAACCCGCTCCCGGGGCACTTTTCCTCCTCCCTTCAGGTGGGCGCCGGCGGTGCCGCTTTATAAAGAGCGGGGAACACCCCGACCCGCAGCCTTGCCCCCCAGCACCTCGTGGCAGCGGGGCCGGTGGTCCCAAATTCAGAGTTTCGGGGCTACGGTTGGTGCCGGAGACGTAATTTTGCAACGCGGTACCGGGGGGGGACACACATAAACACGGCGCGTTGTGTAATGGGGGCTCGGTGGGGAGCAGCTCGTGCCTGGCATCACGTGTGCCGCGGTGGGATGCGGGCTCTGACAGCGGGATTCCTTCGGCAGGGAGCACGCGCGCTTTTTACCTCCCAACCAAGCAGGCGAAGCCTCCCCCCCGCCTCCCCGCCGCGAGGTTTCGGAGCTCAGTCTCCTCCGGCAGCCTCGTGCCGCTCCGGCGGCCGCTTCTGGAGAGCGGCAGAGGCAGAAAGAGGGGTTTGGAGGGTGTCAGACCTTCATGATGGCCGATGGAAAGCAGGGGTTCGCCCTTACCCCCGTTCCCCATTGGGCTGCTGTGCTCGTAATTTCCCTGCCGAGTACAAAAAGGCATTTAAACAGCCCAGAAATAAATGCTTATTTCTTTGGCCGTAGACTGTTTTCAGCTCTCTCCAAGTTTTCTAACCCAGCCTGGCTCCCCAGCTCGTCGGCACCTCGTTTCGGGTCTCTTTTGCTCTCATCCAAAAACCCAAAACTCCAGCCTCAACGTTAGCACCCGCGGCCGGCAGGGCCGTGCCGTCGCCTCGGCAGATTAAAGGTTTGATTTTTATAACGCGATTTTTGGCGTGGAGCGGAGGCTCACGTGGTTGTGTTGTAGTTTTCCCCTGCCCCGGGATTAATCTGCAGTGAATTATTTTTATTGCCTTATACATATAGATATCCAAAAAAAATATATTTTGTTTGTTTGTTTTCTGCGTGTACGTGCTCAGCACAAAACACTGGTGCACAGGGGATGCTCGGTGTTTGCTGCACGGCGGTGGGGTTTGAGTGCAGTGCAGGAAGGGGATTTGATAAGAAATCAGCCCGAAAAAAAACACATCTGTGCATCGGGAACCTGCCGGGAGGGATTTCCTCGAGGAGCCTCCGAAGGCACAAAAGGACGCACGGTGCTGGAGGGAAGCGCAGGATTTGCCCGAATTTGTGCTTCACGAGTTAAAAATCGGTCAGCGCGCTGCAGCGCAAAGGGTTTGCCCTGCTGCAGGCATGATGGGAAATTACTGTGATTGTTTGGTGTTTGTATAAGCTGTGCTGTGCATCGGTGGGTTTAATTTTAAAAAAATATATGTATTTTTTTGGTAACGTCGGTTTGGAATTCACCGGGAACAGAGAATGTTGTTGTTTAGCTCCAGCCGGGCGAAGGAGCCCGGCTTCAGGGGTGTTTTGTGTCCAGAGCTGCGCCTCCGACCTCTGACCATCCTGCTGATGGGGAAAAAAAAGATAATAATAATTAATAATAATTAATAATAATCATCAGGATTGTTTGTGCGATGCTAACAGCAAAGCCCAAGCGCCCCCCGTGCAGGCTCGTGTACAAGTGCTGGCCGAAAGCAATGAGTTTAATCGGGAGCAGCGACGTGCCAGAGCCCCGCTTCGTGGCTCCCACGCGGCGAAATTTCCAGGCTCCGCATGGCCGAAGTGCCTTTTATTTTCTGCTCCCGCCGTCATTTTCCAATTTAACAATTTTCAAATGATGCTTCTGGAAAATAATCGGTTTGAAATGAGCTCCTAGGGGAGCTGCTGGAGCTCTCCGGTTCCAGCAGGAATTATCCTTAAATCTGTTAAATCGCAAAAAGGCTCGAGGCGGGGAGGGAAAGGCTGGCGTCGCGGCTGGGATTTAGCGGGGTCGCTGGAAAACCGTCCGGACGCCTCCGGCACGCCTGGGACGCGGAGTTTGGGGGTGAGAAGTCAGCCTTGGAGCTCGGTGTTTTCCCTGGCACTTTGGGCTAAAGGCAGAGTTTTTGCCAGCAAGGTGTGCTTCTCCACAAGCGGGGTTTGCGCCCATTTATTCCCACACCCGGCTGCATTTCACACTCATCTTTCCATCGTCTTCATTTATAATTTATTTTGTTTTGTTTTTTGTTTGTTTTTTTTTTTCATTGCATCCATGCTGTAGCACTTCGGGTGTGCTTTCTGGGGAGGGAATAATTTTTTTTCTGTGTTTTTTTTTTTTTTTTTTCCCCCCCCTACTTCCTTCCAAGCACAAGCTCTTCCATCTCTCCGCGGGCGTTATCTCCCTCCCTCATTATTGTTGTTATTGCTTAGTGTTGATTGCAGATGCTTGTTTAGGGGAGAGAAAACAGAAAACCCTTGTGCAAACTGACGCTTCTGCGCGTTGCTTTGTCGGGAAAAGCCTCGAGCATGGATGATTTGCACATACGCACGTGTCAGGAGCGGGTGGGTTCATCGCCAGCCTTAAATTCGGGGAAAAAACCTGCGGTTTTCGGTTAGTTTGCTCGTGAATAGCATTGAGCCTGCCGGAGATGTTTGGGGCATGGTGCGGTGGTTTGCTTCGGGTTGAAAATTAAATTCAAAGTGCTGAAAGTGCGTCGCTGAGGCTGCTGCTGTGGCCAGGGGCAACTTTCCTTGTTCCCTTTCCCAGGGGCGCAGCACGTGGCCAGGGTTGGCACCGCACGACGAGCTTTAAAAACAGCATTTCCCAGGAATAACCCATTACCCAGAGCGGCAGCGAGCTGGGAGTTTCACAAATCAGGGTTGCATCAGGATTAGGGTTGAAAAAAATGCCCTGGAATAAGCTGGAGAGCCAGGGGAGCCGATGGAGAGCCGCTTCCCACCGTGCAGCCGGCGCGGGGACGTGCAGTCCAGCCGGGGAAGGAGGTTTGCTGGGTGTTCAGCGGTTTTATTTTTATTCCTTTATTTTGTTTTATTTATTTTTTTAGTTCCCCATTTTTAACCAGGATATTTGTGGATCGGATTCCTGCAATGGAAACTCGGGGGGGATTTGTATGCCAGGAATTCGGGGTGGGCTGCAGGCTGCCTCTCGGTGACAGGAGAGGAATAATTGTTGTCCCCCCTTGTGTCCCAACGCAGAGCAGGAACGCGGAGGGGTGTTCACATTTGTTTTGTTTTGTTTTGTTTTTTTCCCTTTTTCTCCCTCTTAATCTTGAAAAGCCGTGACAGATGGACGCGGTTTCCCATTCAGCTCCCTCGTTAATACATCCCCAGGTCGCGGGGGTGCGTTCATCACGTGCCCTCCTTTCCCCCACCCCCTGCGCCCGAGGACAGGGCTTTAGCACGAATATATTTTAATTCCTTAAGAGCGTCAAGGCAAAGCCCCCGGAGCAGGCGCACCCGCGGTGCTCTCGGCCGCTGCTCAAAACTGGGGCAGCGTTTTAATGCTCGTCCATCCCCAAGCTGCTGCTGCCATCCCGGCAGCCAGGGCGGACGCAGAATTTGTCGAGGTGACCCCAAAACGAAACCGACGGAGGCAGGGAATCGTCAGCTGCTGTCGTCCGGGGGAGCGTGCTCGTGTCCGGCTGCAAATCGCTGGATGTGAGCGGTTGAGGTGGGCACGAGTTTGGGTACCGCCTGCTGTTTTTTACGATTTCGGTGGCATCATAATTTTTTTTTATATAGTTTTTTATTATAATCTTTCGCCTAGGACATTGGAGATGTTTTTCCAGGTGGAGCAAAGTTGCTGGCGGCAAAGAGAGAGTTGTGAAACCCCGCACCTCCTAAATGCCTTAGCGACGTTGGGAGGTTTTCACGAGCAAGCACTGAAACATTTTGTAAGGTGGAGGTGTGCAGATTGCCCCCTTCTGTTTGTTTCCCATTTCTCTAGAAATTTGGTTTTTGGCAGGAGCCACGGGGCTTTTCTTTAGCTACCCCGAATACCGATCCAACGTAGAAGGTGCTAAAGCCCCCTGATGGCTTTGTAACAGTAAAACAATGCACGGCGTGAATGGAAAAAAAATCCTCGTTTGGACAAAAAACCCTAAATAAAAACTAGCATTGGGAAAAACAGGAGCAGCAACGAGAGGGTGCTGGGGCTGCTCACATCTGTGCATCGAGGGCTGGTGCCTGGCACCCAAAGGGGCAGGGAGGGACCACGGCAGCATCGCCGTGTGGAAGCAGACAGTGACCCAGGTGGATATAAACCTGAATTCCCATCTCTTTAATGCTTGAAGCTGGTGCTTGGGGTTGTGTTTTTTTTTTTTTTTTTTTTTTTTGTCTCTTGGCCCTTGCCTCACGCGCTTGTGGATGGGGTTGTGCTGATGTGCTGTTGTGGGGCTCATTAGGTGTTTTTCCATAAACCGTATCCCCGTCGTTAGTGATTATTGGTGGTATTAATTCATACCAGCTTGCTGCAAAACATGTGGGGTGCAGTGGGGGTGATTCCTCACTAGTTCTGGTGTTGGGAGGCTGTTGGTGAGCAGCACAGGATTGTCATGGCCGTGGTCCCCCTGTGGGCCAGGTCCTCCTGACCGCCTCCTCCGTGGGGTGGGGTTGGATCAGCACAGCCCAGTGCTGGGGCCTGTGCTTGGGCCACAACAACCCCACACAGCGCTACAGGCTGGGGGCAGAGTGGCTGGGAAGCTGTGCAGAGGGAAGGGATCTGGGGGTGCTGATGGATGCTCGCCTGAACACGAGCCAGCAGTGTGCCCAGGTGGCCAAGAAGGCCAACGGCATCCTGGCTGTGTCAGGAGCAGTGCAGCCAGCAGGGCCGGGGAGGTGATCGTCCCCCTGGGCTCTGCTCTGGTGAGGCCGCACCTCGAGTGCTGGGTTCAGCTCTGGGCCCCTCACTGCCAGAAGGACATCGAGGCCCTGGAGCGTGTCCAGAGCAGGGCTATGAAGCTGGGGAAGGGCCTGGGACACAAGTGCTGTGAGGAGTGGCTGAGGGAGCTGGGAGGGGTTGGTCTGGAGAAGAGGAGGCTCAGGGGAGACCTCATTGCTCTCTGCAACTGCCTGAAAGGAAGCTGTGGGGAGCTGGGGGTCGGCCTCTTCTCACAGGTAACCAGTGATAGGACCTGGGAATGGCCTCAAGCTGTGCCAGGGGAGGTTCAGGTTGAAATGAGGAGACATTTCTGTCAGAAAGAGCAGTCAGGCACTGGGACGGGTTGCCCAGGGAGGTGGTGGAGTCACCGTCCCTGGGGGTGTTCAAGGAGAGGTTGGACGTGGTGCTTGGGGACAGGGTTCAGTGGTGACAGTGGTGGTAGGGGGGTGGTTGGGCCAGGTGGTCTTGGAGGGCTCTTCCAACCCTAGTGATTCTGTGACCCTATGAGATGGGGTGGGATGGGATAGGGTGGAGTAGGATGGGATGGATGGGATGAAGCAGGATGAGATGGGGTAGGATGGGATGGGATTGGTGAATTGTGGTAGGATGAGATGCAGTAGGATGGGTGGAATGGGATAGGATGGGATGGGTGTAGGATGGGTGGGATAGGATGGGACAGGTAAAGTTGGATAAAATGGGATGGGTAGGGTTGGATAGGATGGGAGAGGTTGGATAGGTGGAATGAGAGCAGGTGGGATGGGATGGGATGGGATGGGCAGGATGAGATGAATCTTGCTCCTTGCCATGCGAGCTCTGCACCCAGCCCTGAAATCCCTGGTGGCAGCTGGGAGCAGAGAGGTCCGTGGCCGCTGGAGGAGTGGGCTCTGGGAGTGCTGTAGGAGATGTCTTTGGCTCTGGCTTCCCCACTTCTTCCAGCACCTGATTGCTTCTGGCTGGCAGAGCCCCCTTCAGGGGAGGCTGCGAACCAGGGGGATGGTGGGGGCCGTGCGTTTTCCTCAAGCAGGGGCAAAGCTGGGCAGAGCGGGCACGACCTCCTCCTGCTACTGGGCTTCCAAAACCCGCGTGTGCTGGGAGGTGTTTTGGCAGGGAAACCAGTCCCCGCTGCTGGAGGAGGTGGTCCTGCTCTGTCCTGCCCGGGTTCAGCGGTCGTGCAGCTGTGTGTCAGCTCCGTGAGCCACTCTTGGCTGAAAATAGCAGCAAAAAGGGAAAAAATAACAGTCTGGCGGAGGAAATTCGCTAAGGAGGGATTGCAAATGCTGCTCGGGATGGGCAGTGCGTGAGTTTTGTCCCAAAACTTCCCGAGTGCGTCTTGCAGGTTGTCTGGGGAGGTGCTGGGTGGCTCTTTCCCCTTGGGGGGTCCCTGGCCATGCCCCGAGGTGGCACCACGTGGGGCTGGAAGCGCCGCTCACCTCCAGGTGCCTCCTCCACGGACGTGCATTTCGGTTTCTCCACTAAAAGCCGACAGGTGATGCCGGGAACTGCTGGAGAGCAGCAGCACGCGGCTCGGAAAGTGGGGTGCCATCTCAAGGTCTCACCATCTTGCTCCCAGAAAGCCTCCAGTAGTCGCTGCCCTCCTGTGACCGTAACCCGGGGCTTTGTCTTTGCAGGAGCAGAAAGATCCAGATCCGAAACATCCCCCCCCACCTGCAGTGGGAGGTAAGCAGCGCCATGCTCCCGTCCCGCCCCCTCCAGAGGCTGGGCCACCCCAAAAGCACCCCACTGCACCTCCTCCATCACGCAGCACGAGCTTGGGCTGCCAGGGCACGTGGTCTGCACAGAGTCCTGTTGCCTTCCCAGTATCCCCAGTAGGGAGGCAGAGAGTGAACTGGGCTCCATCTCCCACCTGCCTGGGGCTCGCTGCTCTGAGCAGAGGGGCCTGGCGGGGTGCAGGGTGGGTGAAGGTGGCCCTACAGGCGGGTGGAGATGTCTTGAGGATGGCTCTGAGCACGTGGGACCCCGCGGGTTAGAGCGAAGCAAGGCACCGCAGAGCGGAGGAGCCCTGCTGGAGATGGCCCAGCCCGAGTTTCGTGCTGGGAGGCAGGCAGGGTGTGAGCCAGGCTGGCAGAGGACGCCTGCCTGCCTCACCTGCCTGGTCTGCTGCTCTCTCCCCAGGTGCTGGATGGCCTCTTAGCCCAGTACGGGACGGTGGAGAATGTAGAGCAAGGTAAGATGGCCCCGCACGGTCCTCACCTGCCCGAGAGCCCCAGTGCCATGCCCCAGCTCAGCCTGTGCTGGAAAAGCCCCTCTCAGCAGAACCCAGCAGGGTGCAATGTGGCTGTCCCAGTGGGTTGTGCTGGGCTGAGGTGGTTTTCCTTGAACAGTCGCCTGCTGGCAGCTCAGGCTTTGGGTAGCGACCTCAGCCCAGCACAGGGCATCTCCTTTGCTGCTCCTCGTGCCAGGGAGGAGATAAATCCATGGTGCTGGACAAGTGCAGACCGCAGGCAGTGGCTGGGCCCCCCCATGAGAAAGGCGTTGTGCTCCCACCCCCTGTGTCAGCCCTCCACCACGGCGTGGGGCACTGGGGGCTGGGAACAGCGGTGAGGGCCACCTCCTCCTGCCCCCTAACGCTCCCCGTCTTGCTTCTCCCCCAGTTAACACAGACACAGAAACAGCAGTTGTCAACGTAACGTATGCGACGAAAGAAGAAGCAAAAGTGTAAGTGGCTTTTTTTTTTTTTTTCTTTCCCATTTTGTCTGTATTTTTGATTTTTCCCGGGAACACAGCAAAGTACTGCGTGGGGCTTGGAGTTGTCCGCATCAGCCATGTTTGCTTTTTCTCCTGCTCCAAAGACCTGGTGGGGGCTGGTGTGGCCATGTGCTGAGGACAGATTTTGTCCTCGGCACCGTGGTACTCTCCGTAGAAGCATCAGGGGAGAGTAGACCTGGGGTGCTCCACGCCCCATTGCCCTCTCATGGACCTTCCAGGCAAGACAAATTCCCAACCAACCACCCGAATTTCCCCAGTGAAGTTCAGCTCCGTTCCCCTGCCATTTTTCCAGGCTGCACCATCCTTTATTTTTCTTCTTGACTTTTCCCTCCCCTTTGTGGGGTTGTTTCCAAGCTCTTTCAGCTTCAAGTGTGTAAAGGGCTGCCCGCCCCACAGCCCTTTTCCTGTCCCCTCTTCCTCTGTGCTGTCTCCTCCTGCCCCCAAGGGGCTCTTGGCTGTGTCGTTTGCAATTCCCTTTGGACCCCATCTTTCCTACAAGCCTGCAGGTCCTCTTTGGGGTCCCAGTGGCCTTGCCTTCAGGGAGCAAAGCACTCTAAGATAGCAGAGTCAGGTTAGGTAAGCACAGCCCATCAGAGTCATCTTCCTGGACTGGAAGTTCAGACCTAAACTGGGAACGTGCTGTGGTGGTCACTGGTACAGCCACATGGCTCGAGCAGCTGGAGAGGTGGAATATGGTGAGGGAGGTGGGAGAGGGGGTGGTCATTTAGGGCAAAGTCAAGTTAGAGACCAAGATTCGCAAAGACTCCACTCCTGCTTCCTGGAGCTAAGTGAAACCATCTGAGCAGCTCCCAGAAGGCTTCCAAAACGCCCCCCTGCCCTGGAGAAGGGGGAATTTGGGTTCATCAGTGACTGGTTAGGGACGCGAGAGGGAGGTGGGGGTCAGCGACCAGTCTGCAGGGGTTGAGAGCAGCAGAGGGCAAATCAGCGGCGCGTTGTGTGGAGACCCAAAGAAATGCCACCCATCAAGAAGAACCTCAAGAGGACAGAAGAACCTGGGGTAGGCACCGTGCAAAGACGTGCCTGAAGGCTTGCTGCATCCAGCAGAGGAAAAATGTACAAAAAACTAAGAGTTAGTCAGAAATGCAAGCTGCAGCTTTGCAGGATGGCAGCAGAGACAGATGCCCCGAGGTGTGGTAGGTCTGACCTCGAGGCTTTACTGGTGGACACTCCAGCAGTTTCCCACCTGAGTTGGCCCAGCACGTAGTCAAAGCTGGGTGTGTGTTGCCTGATGAGTTTTGTCTTCTTTCTCCTGTGGACCTGGGGGGAAGGAGGACGCTGGGCTGGTGCCCTGCGAGGAGAGGCGCTGGGGGTGCCACCTGCCTCTCACCCTCCCCTCCTCTCCCTGCCTTGCAGAGCAATTGAGAAGCTCAGCGGCCACCAGCTTGAGAGCTATTCCTTCAAGGTTTCCTACATCCCGGATGAAGAGGTGAGCTCCCCTCCGCCCCCCCAGCGATCCCGCCGCGGGGGCCACTCTTCCAGGGAGCAGGGCTCCTCCCCGGGGGGCTCCTCGCAGCCCAAACAGCTCGATTTCCCACTGCGGATGCTGGTGCCCACGCAGTTTGTTGGTGCGATCATAGGAAAGGAGGGCTTGACCATAAAGAACCTAACTAAGCAAACCCAGTCCAAGTAAGTACCTCGAATGGTTTTGTTTCCTTCCACGGGACTCCGTTGGGTCCACTTGCTTTCGGCTCTCAGCGAACGTTGTATTTTTGGGGTGTAGCTTCAGGAGAGGGCGGCGAGCTTCCCTCATCGTGGGGTGGCAGCCTGTGGGGTCTAGACAGCTCAGCCCCGTTTCCCCAACCCATCCTTACTGGCCTGGGGGGTTAGGAGGGGGAGCACATGCTGAAAATGACCAGAAACGGGGTTTTTAAAGCCTAATGCTTTACAAAGCAGGAGAGGCTGGATCCTGCGAGCCCGGGAGCCAGCCCCAAAACAGGTGTGCTCGCTGCTTGCCAGCCAGCATTGCTTGGCTCATGTAGCTCTTGCCCTGCAGAAATAGCTTGGGACGAGGCTTTGGAGAGAAAGGGCAGATTTGGGGATATAATGGGGATCCTAGAGGCAGCAGTGACACTGCCCTTGGGCTTTGCTCATGCTGCAGCGCCCTGTAAGGGCGAGAGATGTTGCACAGGGGGAAAGGGAGCACCAATGGGCTTTTTGTAGGTAGCAATTTGAAGCCTTTTTTTTGCTATCTAATGGTTTTTTATTTTTGAAGAAAAAAAAAAATATATGAGGACTGTCTTGTTGAAGTTTTCCATGTTTCTCATGTCGATGTTTACATTGATTGCATGGTTTTCCTGCACGCTTTGTTCCTGCCCAGATGTGTTTGTGTTTAACCCAAAGCTGTCTTCTCCCATGTTCATCATCCTGAACCCGGTGACCCCACAGGACATGGGACTCCTGTACCAGAACATCCTCCAGGGCGTCCTATCTCTCAGAGAAGCTTTGAGAGGAAATTACTTAAATCAGAATAGCGCATCCACTTGAGCCGAATTTGTTCCGGACCCAGCTGGTGCTCAGCTGTCTCTGAAACACGCTGACCACTACTGAGCCTTGCCGCACGGCTCCCGGCGTGCGTGGCCCCGTGGTGTGCCCAGCAGAGTAGCGTAGAGCACAGCATAGCTCAGGAGGATGCTCTCTTTGCTGGTGCTCGCCCCTGCCAGCAGCAGGCAAAGACCGGTGCCCGAGCCTGCCTGTTCTGGTACGAAAAGTTAACCTCCAGCCTGGGTAAGAGAAATGTTTGAAGATTTGCATGCCTGTGTCCCTTGGGCTGAACCCAGTGCTCAACCTCTGCTCCCCTTGCTCGTCACCATCCCCTGCTCTGGTGGCTCGCGGGCGTTGGGTTGTAGAGAGGTCCCTGTTGGTAAAAAGAGGTTTGTATGGAAAGGGGGTGGCCCCGCAGGAGGGTGAGGAGCCCGGGCTCACTGGGGAGCGTGGCCACCTCGCAGCCGTGGAGGCACCTGCTGCCCTCCCAGCTGCAACGTGCGCCGTGCTCAGGTCCGTCCTGGGCCTCCAGCCCTTCTCCAGGTGAGTCCCCGGGTGCGTTCGGCAGCGGGTGCGCCCTCGCCCTTGCCACGTGAGACTGGAAAGTTTTCCTTTGCAAGCCCTGACTCCCACCCTGCACCTGGCGAGGAGGATGGGGGACACGGTTCCTCCCAAAACGCTGCTGCCTGGGGGCAGCTCCTGCTGCGGAGCCCTTCCACCCTTGCGGGTTGACCTCCCGGGTCCCCCGTCCCGAAGACACCATGCCGCAGAGGAAGGCCACGCTTCGTGCTCTCACCTGTCCAGGCCAGCCCTAGGAGGCTGCAGTGGGCCACCACTTCTGCTCCAGCCTCGTGCACGCAGCCCATGCAGTCACAGGAGGCTGCAGCCTTCGGTTTTGGGCTGTCAACCATCCTCTTCCTCGGCCGTCCTCTCCTCTGTCCTCCCATCGGACTGGAGCCGTGCCGCAGCAGCACTGGGACGTGCTGGGAAGCCTGGAGCCCTCCTCAGCCCTCCTGCTCTTTGGAGCAGGGCGTGCTTGGATGCAGCAGCCCCTTCCTGGCGCCCCAGCTCCTCCCTGCACACTGAGCTGGAACTCATGCCCAGGTTGTGGTGGCTTGCAGGCCAGCAGGAATCATGGCCATGCCCGGCCCTGTGCTTCTCCGGGATGCTTGGCATTTCAGAGCCTCCGTCCAGCTCATTCGCAGCTCTCAGCCCCTCTTTGGCACCAAGGCACGGCCGTGTGCCCCATCTCCACCATCCTCAGCTGCTTCTGGGTCTGAGAAGCCGTGCTGGACCAAGGTACAGACCCGCTCAGAGGCACGTCGTGGTACGCTTGCCTTCCCCCCGGCTGCGGGAGGCAGTGGAGCTCCCCATGGCACGGGGCTCAGGATCAGCCTCTGAAGAACCAGGTCCCCTGAGTCAACCTGATGGAGCTCCACAGCTGGGAGCATCCCGGAGGGTGTCACACACGAGTGGCAGTGCGTGGCTTGGTCCCCGTGTGCCTCCAGCACCCCAGTGTTCGGTCTCCTGCTCCAGCTGACGCCACGGAAGATCTGCTGGAGCGACGCAGCAGTCCGACTGTGTCCCCTTTCCCTCCCCGGTGCTTAGATGAGACCACCTTGGGGTCCCTTTTGGAGCTGGCAGGCTTTCCCCTTAGCTCAGGGTTTCCCTGCTGCTCCCCCTCTCCCTGTCGATGAAGTCTTCTTGGTCCTACGTGGTGGTCGGTGAACTCATCTAGGAGGTGACCCCTGCAAACCCCCCAGGACCCAGCATCGCCCCAGCGTTGTGCAGGGGGGCACTGCACCACGGCCTCGGCCTTGCTCGCACAGCAGCACCCCCGGGCAGTGGGGTCAGGACGTGGACCCCTTGCAAGAACAGGAACTTGGCCGTTGGCAGAGGGCACGGTGGTGGAGCCGGACACGTGGCGCTGGGGGCAACTACGGCACCTCCCCAGAAGATGGGGGCTGGCACGGCCCTGGGTGTGACGGGGACCCCAAGGGCAGGATGGCCACATGGAGTTATCCTCCAGCAGGATGAAGGCTTGGTGGAGAAGGAGAAGAGATTGCTTACACATCACCCATGTCCTTCAAGGCACGTGGTTCGTGTCTCAGAGCCCTGCTTTCCTCTCTCAGGGCCCTGGCCGGGTGCGGGGGTGCAGCGAGGAGCGAGCTGGAGGCCCTGCCTCCCTCCTGCCACCCCCAGGGAAGGAGCAGAGCAGCCAGAGCATGGCCTTGGCCAGTGCACAAGGGAAAACTTTCTGGTCTCATGGGGACGGGCGTGAGTACGAGCGCTGTTGTCTGTGTGACTCCGTGCCCAGACAGCCACGGGTAAGTCGTCCCTGTCCCAGAGGACCTGCAGCGCTGGTGGCAGCTGCTGAGCAGCCTCGGGTGCTGTGCACGGAGAGGCTGAGGTTGGAAGGGACCTCTGGGGACCTAGAACCCGGGCTCCTGCTCCAGCGGGACAGGCGTCAAAGACAGGGCAGGTGGCTGAGGGCTTGGTGCTGTGGAGGAGATGTTCTGCCCCGTCTTGGTGTTGGATGGTGGTTGGCACCCTGCAGTCCCCATGCAGACCTCAGACCGTAGAGGCACGTGTAGGCCAAACCTGATCCAAGCCAACTGAAGCCAAGTGCTGGCAGTAGGCGTATGTCAGCAGGACCCAGGTTCAGCCCAAAGACCGAGCAGATGTTGAGAGGAGCCTGTTGGTGAACAGCCAGTTGAGCTCCCGAGCTCTCGAAAGCCTTCTTGCGACAACAGCCACGTCTCAGGGGGCTTCTCTCTGCTGGTTGTGTCACCGTAGGGTTGACATCCATCGGAAGGAGAATGCTGGCGCTGCCGAGAAGCCCATCACCATCCACGCAACGCCCGAGGGCTGCTCCGAAGCGTGTCGCATGATCCTTGATATCATGCAGAAGGAAGCTGACGAAACCAAATCGTAAGTGCGACGTTCGCTGGCTTAACAAAACCCTCGGGTTTGCTTGTCAGTTGCCATGGAGTTGAGGAGCTCGGGTGGCTGTGCAGGCAAGCTCGGAGAGCAACACCTCAGAAAATAGATGGTTCTTCTGTTCCTCCCACCGCATCGCTGCTGCCCCTTGCTGGAGATGGGCTTACGGGCCGGATGGGCCTTGAGGTTTTCCTTTCTCCCCTGTTTTAGAGCAGAAGAGATCCCCTTGAAAATCCTAGCTCACAACAGTCTGGTGGGGAGGTTGATTGGCAAAGAGGGCCGCAACCTCAAGAAGATCGAGCAGGACACGGGGACGAAGATCACCATCTCGCCGTAAGTCCTGCTGCTCGCCGGGTGCAACCCGCGGGCAGTGGCATGGGGGGGAAGTCGTGCTGCCCTGGGGTGGGGGGGCCCTCCTCTCATTTGGCGTTTTTTCTTTATTTTGGCCTGAAAAAAAAAAAAAGACGTGTAACAGCATCTCCCTTCTGTCTGCGCGCGGGCTAGTTTGCAGGATTTGACCATTTACAACCCCGAGCGGACCATCACGGTGAAGGGCAGCACGGAAGCGTGTTCCAACGCGGAGGTGGAGATCATGAAGAAGCTGCGAGAGGCCTACGAGAACGACGTTGTGGCTGTCAATGTGAGCCCCCGGCCTGCCCCTCGACATCCCTCTGCTTCAGGGCTGCTGCTGGGGCAACCAGAAAAATACGTGGGGGGTGTGGGGGGCTCAGTCTGTCAGGGAAAGGGCCACAACGTTTGCCAAGGACCCCCAAGACCCCACTCGACCTTCAGCCCTTCTCTCTGTGTCTTTACCTCTCTAGCAACAAGCCAACCTGATCCCAGGACTGAACCTCAGCGCTCTGGGCATCTTCTCGACAGGGCTTTCCATGCTCCCGTCCTCCGCGGGGGCCCGAGGCGCTGCTGCGGCCACCCCTTACCACCCATTTGCAGTAAGTGCAAGAGAATCTGGGGCGTGGGGGGCTCGCTCGTGGGAGCAGGGTGGTCTCTGGGCCCTCCCAGCTCTTGGGTTTGGGCGGGTGCTGTGGCTGTAGGGGCCATCTCGTGGGGAGCCTTGAACAAGCACCCCAACCCCCGGCTGTTTTGGGAAGGTCCCAGCAGCCAAGTGGAGAAGACAGAGGCAGAGCGTGGCTTGTCCCTCCTCGCACGTAGCTCCCTGGGTGGAACGGCTGGGTCCCGATGTCGTGCTGAGCTCGGTCTCGCTTCTGTCTTAGGCTCGCCAGCTCTGGAGGGTGGCTCTCTGCTCTTAGCTTGCATTCTCCACACTGAGGCAGGAGCTAGAGGCTGCTGGTGCCGGCAGGAGGGGCGGTGGAGGTGCTCCCTGTCCTGCACTCACACCCAGGTGCTGCAGGCTGGGTTGTGCCCCACGGGCACAGTCCTTGGACAACCTGAGAGGGGCTGAACCATGGCAGGACCCACGGGCATCATGCTGGGTGTGCAGAGCGTGGCTGGGAAGGGGGCGAGCGGTGCCTTAAGGCTTGGTGCCTTCATGCCCCAGCACTCAGGGGGTCCTGCCTCTGAGAGCTTGTCTTCAGACAGATGCGCTGCTAGAAACTCATTTTTTTTGACGTGATCCAGGTCCCTTTGGCCTTTCCGTGGTGCAGAAGTCTCCTAAGTTGCAAGTGCAGGGGCAATCTCATGAAGGAGAGGTAGCGAGGTGTGTCTGCGATGTGCTTCTGCAGCCAGGGCTGGGGAGCAGCCCCACCGTGCTGCCCGGGATGTGGTGCCTACATCCACGTGTCCGGGAAGGGCTGCGGGGACACAGGCCAGGCACGTGTGGCAGCCCACGAGGATGGTGGGCAGGAGATGAGCAGCCACCAGTCCTGTTGGCTGACGGGGAGAGAAGGTTCCCCTGTCCCCCAGCACCTGCAGAGCACCCTCAGGGTGACCGAGTGACAGGGCTTAAACCCGCGAAGCTGTCCCAGCTCTGCGGTCTGTTTCCCTCTAAATATTTCTGCTGGGATGCTTGAAATGCAGGGAGGACGCCTCAGCGCCCGTTAATTTACTTGTACTGTTTTCTTTTTCTGGCACCGCCAGCAGCAGAGTGGTCGGAGGAGAACGGTGAGTGCTGAGCCCGTGGCGGGCTCGCGGTGCGATGAGGCGGATGAGTGCGACCCCGGGGCTCGTGGCCACGCGTGGTGGCCCCAGAGGGGTCCCCTTCCCCTGGGCGTTGCTGAATTCAGGGCAGAGGAGCAGTGAAACGGGCTAAAAGCGGAGGGAGCCCCTTCCCTTTCTGCTTTCAGCCTCCAGAGCAGGAGGGGAGGTGTCTCAGCACAGGTTGTGTCCGTGGGGCGGTCGGTCGGTCTGTGTGTGCCTGTGGAGCGGGGGTGCTCTGCCTGATGCTCTGAGAGCCTTTGGGAAGAGCTGTGTCGGAGCACTGCGGTGTCGGTTGTTGCTCCACGAGCTGCAAGGTCCCTTTAGGCAGCCTCCTCCAGTGCAGGCTCCTTGACCCCAAACATCACCCCAAACAGGGAAAAATGAATGGGAAGTAGGCTCCCAGCTGGCTCCTTTCCCCCACATACCGTGGTTCGCGTGTCGGAGCGATGGCCGTGGGGGCAACCCAGAGCTTTGGAGTGGCGCAGAGCGTGGGGGACAGGGAAGGAGGCTCGGGGTGAGAGGGGGAGGCTGGGGTGGTGCTGAGGTCTCTGTGCCTGTGAGGCTGTGCAGGGAGGAGCTGTGCCTACTGCCAGGAGCTGCGCCGGGGCCTCGGGTACTTGGGACAGGGTGCTGGTGAGGGCCCCTTGAGGCATGGGGAGAGACACGTGGCTTTGTCCCTGTCCCTGTCCCAGCCTGGCTGTGTCCTGCCGGCTGTTGGGGCAGTGTCAGCGCCAGCCTTCACTTTTTCTCCTCTGACCCTGAAAAAGGGAAACGGTCGTGGGTTCAGTTCTCGCCAAAGCTTCTCCACTGGGCACCGACACTGCTCACAGCGCTGTTTCGGCTTTGGTTCATGAGCTGAGGGTGTCCCCATGTCCCTTCCTTGTTGGGGCCAGGGTGCACAGTGCAGCAGGGCCCTCACTGACTCTCGCCCCCTCTCCCCCCACAGAGCTCCTCGGCGTACCTCTCGGGGCTGTACGGAGCCTCCCCGGTCGGTGCCTTCCCACACCAGCACCCCGTAAGTCCTCCCCCACCCGCATCCCCTGTGGGGTGCCCCCTCCCTGCTGTCCCCAGGGCAGGGATGCTGCTTGGGGTGGCACACCTAGCCGGCGATTTTAGGGCCTGGGTTGGCGCGCTGGGAAGGGGGGAAAGGGAAAACGACAGAATTAAGGAAAACCCCTCGCTCTGCTCTCCCTGCCAGCTCCCGGAGCAGGAGGTTGTCAACTTGTTCATCCCGACGCAGGCGGTGGGGGCCATCATCGGGAAGAAGGGGCAGCACATCAAGCAGCTGGCGCGATTCGCCGGCGCCTCCATCAAGGTGAGCTGAGGTCTCGTGCCTGGGCGGCTCCTGACGAGGTGGTGGAGAAGGGGTGCCCCGAAAGAGGGGTGCTGCTGCCAGCGAGCCCCCTCCCCGCAGCTCTCCGCACGGGTCCCCATGGCCGGGGGCTGCAGGGATGCTGCAGGTGCACAGCAGCCGAGCACAGGTTTAACCCCCCAGATGGATGGGTGTGCACCAGAAGTGGCGCTGAGCTGGTTTTCCCCTCCCTGGAGGGGACAAATGGCTTAGTGAGGGGACGAAAGGCTTGGCGAGCCTCTCTCACGCGCCCCCTCCATTTTGCAGATTGCCCCGGCAGAAGGTCCCGACGCCAGCGAGCGGATGGTCATCATCACGGGGCCGCCTGAGGCTCAGTTCAAGGTGGGCTTGGGTGTTGGGGACATGACTTGAGAGCCCCCTGAGGGCGGGGGGACACTTGGCTTGGTGCTGGGCACCCCGGGTCAGGGCAGAACCCTGCAGGGTCCACGGGCTCGATGCTCCTGGCTCGGAACCACCGCTTTGGCTTCATTTCACATCGCTCCCCCTTCTCGCAGGCCCAGGGGCGAATATTTGGGAAGCTGAAAGAAGAAAACTTCTTTAACCCCAAAGAAGAGGTGAAGCTTGAAGCCCACATCAAGGTGCCTTCCTTCGCAGCTGGCCGCGTGATAGGCAAAGGTGGCAAAACGGTACGTGGGGGCGCAGCGGCGGCGGGGCTGGGCCCACCGGGGGGTGGCCACCCCGAAAATGAGGGCTCTGTCCCCTGCTGCAGGTGAACGAGCTGCAGAACTTAACGAGCGCAGAAGTCATCGTGCCACGAGACCAAACCCCAGATGAGAACGAGGAGGTCATCGTTAAAATCATCGGGCATTTCTTTGCCAGCCAGGTGAGGGCTTTGCCGCATCGATGTGACCGTTCCTGCCTGGGTTCGGTCTCCAGGAGGCCGGCCCCACGCCTGGCTCCCTCAGCACCCTTTTCCTGGTGGCTGCCTTGCATCCAACGGTGTCTCAGCAGCTCTCCCCAGTGGTGCTAGCACTGAAATTAAGGCTAGGCTTAATCGAGCTAAAAATACCCATCTCGGGCTCGCCATGGAAGGCGCACAAGTTGAAAACCCGCAGTGTAAAGGCTCGGCCCCGGCCTCAGCTTGCAGCTGTTGGAGCCGTCGCCGGCGGCACCGCTTCGCCAGCTGCCCTGGGAGAGGCACAAGAGCAAAACTGCTCCTTGTGTGCCCGGCCCCTCACTGAGAGCCTCGAGCGGGGAGAGGCTCAGGTGTGGGAGCACCTGCTCGGCCCAGGAGGGAGCGCAGGGTGCCCTCAAGCTGCTCGGGGCTTCGGGTGCTCATTTCAGAAGCCCGTGGCTGTGCCGCAGTCCCCATCCCAGCCCCCCAACCTCATCCTGACCCCCCGCCTCTCGCTTTCTCCCCAGACTGCACAGCGCAAGATCAGGGAAATCGTCCAGCAGGTGAAGCAGCAGGAGCAGAAACACGCTCAGGGAGCCCCGGCCTCGCAGCACAGCAAGTGAGGCTCCCGCCGTGTGCCGGCCAGCACCGCCCGATGAATGTAGCCCTGCCACCCAGCGGGCAGGGAGCAAACCAAAGAGCCCCCGAGGCGCGGGGACGGGCACGGGGACGGCTGCGGCTCCCCACGCACCGGCGCCAACGCCGCAGCACTCGGCCGCTCGCCCCGGGGCGCTGCGGGCTCTCTCCATCCCACAGCCTCCACCTGACTCGACTCCCGACGCTATCCCTTTAGTTGGACTAACATAGGCAGAGGGTTTTGGATTTTTTGTGTTTTTTTTTTTTAATTGTTTTTATTTTTTACCTGAAAACGACTCATTTCGCAAACCGTTCTCTGTCCAGGCGTGGCCGGGTGAGTGGAGGAGCCTGTCCGGCGTGCAGCGCCCGTGAGGGTAATATATTTTAGAATTAATATATCAATAACAAAACTAACGCCGATTTTAAATTTTTGTAAGATTTTTTTTTAATTTTTTTTTTTTTTTTAATTTCAGAGGGGTCACGCGATGTTTGTTTTTAGCAAAAGCAGGCTTTTTTAGACTTTTAAGGAAAGGAGCTAGTCCATTGGTTCTCTAATGCACAGTAGAGCAGAGTTGTAGGATTGCCAGCAGGAACAAAAATAATTAACCAAGTGTTAAAAAGCGATTTCTTAAGGGCTTTGAGAAGAGCAGTGCCATGGGGAGTGCCTGTGTGAGCCAACAGAAGGGATACCGTCTCCTAGAGGAGGACCCTCTCCCTTTCACACGCCCTTTCCTCTTTGCTTCACAGAGTCCAAAACTGGGTTTTGCATCTGTTCTGCCCCCCCGCCCTGTCCATCTGTCCGTCTTTCTCTCCATCACCGCCAGACAAAGCCGTGCTCAACCTTAGCACCCCCCCAAAAACCAGCCTGCCCCATGGTCCAGCCCGCAGAGAACAAACTTCCCCCGTGGCTCTTTGGGGACGAATCCCCCCTTTTTTTAGTTTTGGTGTTGGAGGGAGAGGAGAGAAAAACAAGGGGGGAAAAGATTTACAAAACGTTGTTGGCCCAGGGCTTGAAGAAAGAACCTAGCAAAAGTTTCTACAAGAATGCAACATGCATACACACACACACACACACACACACACACAAACACACACACAAAAAAACTACCTCAGGTTTTCGTACCTCAGCACCTTGCGCTTGTGTTTCCCTTTTAGAGATTTTTGTATGCCTTGTAAAACTGATAGTTGGAGCATTTTTTTATTTTTGTAATAAAAACGAGTTGGAAAACGATCTCGACCAAGTCAGCTGCGAGGCGGGAGGAGGAAACCAGCCCACGCGTCCGAGAGCTCTTCTGTAGTCTCCTGCTAGCTGAGAGCCAGTGGCCATTCCTTCGGAGAAAGCTTGAGAAATGTTTAAAAAAAAAAAAAAAAAAAAAGGAAAAAAAAGCACAAAACAGGTAAAAGAAAAAAAAAAAAAAAAAGAACAACAGCAATGAAGTCCAACCAGCAAGAGAAAGGACCAGGGCCGACCACCCGAGCCCGGCAAGGTGCTGAAGGCTGAGCCCGTGCCAGCGACGTACTGACAGACTGCAATGCCAGTTTTTGTCTACTGCAAAGTGTTCTGTGAAAAAAGCCAACGACAACAAACAAACAAAAATATATCCAGCTAACAAGAGCCTGAGCTTGCTCTCCGTTGCTTTCTTTCCAGTGCCCTGTGGTGGTCATGGCCGTGCCGAGAGCGGGGTGGGCAGCAGGTGCCTGGCTGGGAAGGGTGGGATAAACAAGAGGGTGAGGGCTTTTTTGGGGGTGTTTTTCTTTTTTTTTTTTTTTTAATCTTTTGTTTTAAATCCAGCAGCAGGGATGCGCTGATGACAAAAGTGTGGGGGGTTTCATGGGTCCATGTCCCATCCTCCACCATCTCCAGTGCACAGCATCTTCATTGCTGGCCTTGGGGCTTGAAGTTGACCCAAGAGGCTTGGGACCAGCCCCAACCTCCCACATCCCCCTCCGGGGCTGCAGCAGCCTCACCCTGGGCCAGGTTTCACGCCCAGACTGGGGCCGTGTATTTGGGTTTTAGTTTGGGGTGGTGGTGGTAATACAAGGGCACGGAGGTGGGTGCTAAAGAGAATTAAACGACCTGACTCACGCAGCAGTGAGGGATCAGGCTCCTTCCCTCCAGCTCAAAGCAGCTCCCTTGTCACACCTCCATCCATCCTTCGTGAAGGTGCAGGGAACAGAAAGTTCCCCCCTCCGCCTACAGTCTGGTGCTGCAGAAGCACTCACCCAAAGCGGGTCGGTTCCAGTGGGTGCTTTGCCCCCACGCCCCCAGCCCCAGACAGCCCGGAACGACTGCTCCTGCCCTGACTGCTGGGCTCTGGGGCAGAGCCACGCTCAGCAGTGTTTTCAAGGACGGGTTTGATCCAGACGTGCTGTCTGAGCCCCCCAGCCGCCTTCCTGTGAGTAAGGAGCACGTCAGCAGGCAGCTGACGGCACCAGAAGCGCACGAAGCAGGACGCAGAGCAGCCCCCCTCTCCCTCCTCCCTGCCCAGGGAGCGCACAGCATTACTCACGCTGCGGCGCAGGCCTCCGGCGTGCTCTCGAGTCAGCACTGGAAGACTTAAGGGATGATTTCTCACCCTGGGATGTCCTCAGAACATCTTATAAGGGCATAAGGAACCAAGCCACAGCTGAAGGTCCACATCCCATGGGATGACCTCGCAGACAGAGGGGGCATTCAGCGAGACGCACACGGTTTTCTCCATGACCTCACAGAACGAGGCTTTCGACAGCCACAGACACACAGCACAGTCAGCTCCTGGTGAGGCTTACAGCACCCTTCAGGGGTGCTTTGCAGTTCTTACTGGGAATGCACCAGCTGCTCGCCCCTCCAGCACCACGCTGCTGCTTCCATCTAACGTGTGAGCCGCCTCTTCCTTCAGGGGCGCGTACGAGGAGGACTTGGAAAGCACCCTCGTATCACACTTCCACCACCAGTCCTTCTGTGGGGGTTGTTTTGTCGTCACTTTTTTTTTTTCCAAAGCAAATTTCTGCTTCCATAAGCAGAAGACTACAGGGTCAGCCTCCAAATTATGTTTGCCACACGTCAGGAGGTGAAGCTAACACAAAGGATACTTGAAGCATTCAGCTACCAGGCCCTAACGTTAATCAACAGATGAAATCTTCCAAGTCCTCAGGGAATCCAGGGGGGATTAAATATCTCATGTAAGGACAAAACACGACAGATTGCCTTTGTAATAGTTGTCTCTTCAGAGGATCTCCTCTGATTTTGTGACGGATTAAGCTAATCAGTTTGAAAGCAAAGACTGAGCCAGCTCCTGCCCCACAACACAGATAAACCAACTCAGCAGCTCTCCCAGGAGAGCAGCTCCTCTGGTGAGTAGCAGCAGCGTGAAAGCTGAGCAAGGACAGAGGGGATGTCCCAGAAATCAGCATCTGCCCTGGAGCTGAGGAGAGGAAACACCTCGTCACCAGCCAGGAATCACTTCACATTACGGAGACCGTGCCATCTAACATTACAGAAACAAGCAGACGTGGTTATTTATACCAGCGTTCAGACAACTGCTTTGCATGCCTGCTACACGCCAGCCTTTCCTCTGCAATAGCAAATGGGGAACTGAAAGACCCCAAACTTACGCCAGTTCTGGAGTGTAAACTGGGGAGGGAACAAAAGAAAGGGCAAAATGACTTCGGCTCACCTAAACTAACCTGGCTCAGCCTGGCTGCAAGGAGTCTGAGCAGAAGTCACCCAGACACTTGACTCAGCAGGCGTGTGGAGGCAGCACCAGCAGCAGAGGGGCAGTAAGGCTGTCACACGTTCCAGCACCACCACCCGTCTGGCTGGACCCATCCTGAACCCGGCACATCAGCACCAGCAGCTGCGGAGCACCTTTCATTCAGCAGCAGCAATCTGCAGTACCGTGTGGAGAGACTTGTGTTAAAACAGATTCAGTACTGGACAGCCCCTGCTGTGCACAGGCTGCTTTGTCTCACTGAGTGTACTGGGGTTCTGGTTCCTCATCTCCCTGCTCACAGCCCCCTTAGGAAAAAAAAATATATCATTATTTCATTAGCAAGTAGTTTCTTTCCAGAAAGGCTCTTTATATAAGTTACATATTTATTTTAATAAAGAAAAGAAATAAATACCTCTCTCTTCACATTAGATAATTCTCTGGAGACAAAACAAAAACAAAACCACCCCAACTACAGGGGCTTCACTACGGATTTGTTACAAATCAAAAGATTGTAAATACTTCTTTTTTTTTTTTTTTCTATGGTCATCACAAATCCAGTTTTAGGAATCAAGTAGATCATAGATATTCCAGAAACAGAAGAAAGCTCTCCTTGAAGAAACAGTAGCCATGCTGGGGGAGATCAGTTGGGCTAACACAACAGTTACCACCACGCTCAAGAGTCCCATTTGTCCATAACGCAGCCACGTGTGCTGCAAGGTGTGAGCCTTCCACCCCAGTGACGGAGGTTCACAGCCTTTGTTCTTAGCCGCTCCCCTGGCGAGGTCACAGCAAACTTTCTGACTTGCACACAAGGTGCATTAGCTAATTTCAAGGAGAGTTACTGTCTCCAAAATCAAGAAAAAAAATAACCGCTACTTCATAGCCTAAAGAGGAAAATTTGTGTGCCTGCTGCCTTTTCAAATAAGGCATTACAAAAGTAATTAAAATAAAAATTAGTCACCCCAAGGTGATCACAGTGTTACTCGAATAGTGCACGTCTCACAGCAGCTGCTGATGGATTATTTCCCACACCATCTTCCTGCGGAAGTAAGGCATGTGATTCTGAAAAGAAAAAAAAAAGCCATTAAATACAAAGTCACAGGAGGAAAAGGCAGAGGATATGTATAAACACCCAGCTGATTCTTTCACGTGAAGTTCATTCATAGAATCATAAAGGTTGGAAAAGACCTCCAAAGATCATCTGGTCCAACCATTCATTGTCAACACAGCCACTTTGGGTACAACGTGCCTCTAATCCACCAAGCACCTAAGTGGGTATGAGACATGACAACCCAATAAAACCACATTTACTTGGCTAAATAACAGCGTACAAGCTCTTTAACAAAAGACCACTGCATCGGAAAATAACGACTGTTTTAACTGGCCAAGGAGTTAAACCCATTTCTCCAAGAGATACAAAGGCCAGATGTTACAAGCCCACTGGCTGCGGTACCTTGCCCAGGAGGAATTTCATCAGTTTGGCTATGAAGCAGATACCAGAGGTAAGGAAGGAGCACACACACCCTGCTGAGGCAGCTTTGAAGTGCCAGCCCTTACGCTACACCCCCAAAATGGAGAAAGGTACAAAACCTCTGCTCCTGCCCCAGACACAATTAACAGATGTGCAACTTCCCCAGCTCTTCTATTTGTGCAAGAAATCAGGAATCATTTACGACCTTTGCTCACCTGTGTGAAGGTCATGGGTTTGTCTCTGGAGATGTAATCTGCGTATTTGCATATAAAAACCCCGCAGTCGCTTCCATTCAATTGCTGAGGGATTTCCTAATGAACGCAAAGAAGGTGGAGAGTTTTCTTCTATCTTAAAAGAAAAGCAATTTGGAGGTAGCAGGCATTACCCAGCACTGCCAGTGTGCTAACCAGACACCTGTGAACCTAAGGGCATTTACTGGACACAAGGAATACACCCAATTCACCACACATCACCCTCCTCTGCTTCCTTTTTTGGATGCTATAATCCAAATTCTTGGCAGGCTGATAAGGAATAGCAGCAAGTCCACCCTGCAAGGTGTCTCGAGGTTTGCACTATGCCCAGCACAACGGTATCTTGTCTCTTTAACCGAGTTTTTAGATACTGCTTTTTACTACTAATACGTAGAGAAACATTACCTCAACCCTTTGCTTTGTCATATGCCAGAATTTGCACTCCAAAGGAGAATAATCACCTCAAATCTCAAGCCACTTTTAGAAGCCGGTGTTCTCTGACAACAGTTAAAGAGATTCTGAAATTTGACTTCTGAAAGAGGCAAAGCCAGCTTCACTGTAATTGGTACACTAATTAAAATAGAATGTATTCAGCCAGCAAGGAGAGGCACTGCCTAAAATTTCATCCCTGCAGCCCAAGATGATACCTGAAGAACATGAGATGTTTATGGATGCTCTCTAAAGGCTTAGACTTATTAAGAAAGAGCTTAAGACCTTCATGATGAGGAGTTACGGTTCACACTTCAAATCCAAGTAGTTCTCACATACATGCGACTCCATGCTGTGAAGAATCCACTCCGAAAATGATAGCTCCAAATTTCGTTTTTCCTGGCTTTCTTCTTGCAGGTACTGGCTGTTTGAAACAAAACAGAACACCACTCTTCATCTCTGTATTTTAGGCCAACAAAAGGAGATGGTGAAGGATCACAGAAAGCTGGATGGCAGGACATTAAAACATCAGAAAGTCTTCATCACCCCAATACAAGACATTTGGAGGAAAAACCCAAATCTTAATCACACGGTGAAAGACTGTGAGCTAACAGTTACTGGTCAGGAATGACACCAATGATTCCAAGAGACTTCCACAGAAGCATAAGCTTACTACTTAGTAAGGGTTTAAAAAAAAATTAAAAAAAAATAAGGCAATCACATGTTATCTCAAGCAAACAGAAAAAGCAAGCAAGGAATCCTAATTCCACAGCATGCCTAAACCCCACATGCTGGGTACACCTCTGGAAGAACAAATACAAATCTATTGATTTGTAGATTTCCAGCTTCTGGAAGGAAAAAAACCCTGCTCTATACAGGCCCGTTCTTACGCTTCCCCAGGCATCTGCTGTTATCTGCTGCTCAGGAGAGTACTGGACTAATGCAACACTTGGTTTGGCTCCATGAGCTGCTCTCCTGCTCTCCATCGACAAGGCTGTTGGACTAACGGGTGGTGCTGCTTCTGCACTAGTGGTGAAGACATCTAAGGATGCTGGCTTACACAACAGTTACAACCCAAATCTACACATATGAAGAACCATGCCCACTATGTTTGAGACTTATGCCATGCCAGTACATCTGGAAGTGCTTGCTACAAGACATCTGTCTTGAATGAGCACGTCAAGATGAGAATGTCAGAAATATGAGTAACACACAGTCAGGGCACAAGGGCAGTCTGCTGGGGTAAGCTGGAGGGAAATACAGTGGCTTTGTTTAAAACACCAAGCCAGAGCAGAAGAGGTATAAAAAATATGAGAAGGAGCATGTCACACAGCTCACCACAGTAAAAAGGTGGAACACTACAAGTGGAGGAAAAAAACATCCTAAGGGAAGAAAAAGAGTAAAGGAGCTAAGCAATAAAGAGTAAAAGTATTTATATTGTTGAACACAAGTAGGAGTGAATACGCCGTAGGACACTAACAGCACAGAGCTGCAGTAATTTGAAAGTTTGCAAAGAATAGGGCTCAAGAGGGAGTTAAAAAGCTCTTGGAAGTCTGTAATGCCTCCCATGGACATCGTGTTTCCTTTCACAGTTTGTTAGGTGTTTCTGCAGTTCTTCCCACTCAATGTTACTAATTGGTAAAGCTGGGCCAAAGTCAGTACATTTGTGCCACAGGGCTATCACATTTGATGGTGATTCTTTGTCCACACGTACACTGGGAAGGTGGAAGAACCCAGGCACCCAGGGCCCTGGATGGAGGGGGCGATGTGAGACTAGGTAAGTAGCCAATGTCACAATTCAAGTATAATTTACAGAAAGTCCACTGGAAAGATTTGTATTCCTGACCTACAAAAAAGTTAGTATTTCCAGTGATGTTACAGATACAAAAACCTAAAAACCTTCTCAGAGTTTACAACATAAAAGCATTGACCGAGCAGTTACTTACAATAATGCTTCACAAATCTTGTCCCCTTTTTGTGCCACTGAGTCGAAGTACGTGATGGTTTTCCTTCTGACATCTATGACCTGTTATTAAAAGGTGACTGTGAGACACAGCATGACCACGTGCTGCTGACAGAACAAATCCTAAATGACTTTTCTTGCTTGCTTTTTTCCTTTCCCCATTTAATTCTTCAACTAAGAAAAAAAAAAAAAAAAAAAGCTAGCTTGACTCACCACTAGTGCCCAGTGCACTGTCAAGTGAATGGGGACTATGATGAGGTCCTGCTTGAAGAGATCCACACCTCTGGTCCATCTTCTTACTGCTTTGTAGCCCCCAGAAATAAGTTTGGGATAGAAAAAAGTACTAAAAGCATAGGCTGCTGGATAGCCTTCTTTTTTATTTCTTTCCACCAGAAGATTCATGTAGAAATTAATGATCTATATGATAAAGAATAAACACAAGACGTAAAATAAGACACTGCTTTACCAAATGAAAAACACAGCAGCGTTTTTGTGTTAGCCACCCTTAAGCAAACAGATGCCTAAGAAAATGCAGCGTCAGCTTTCAGTTTTAATTCTGAAAATTTTGTACTTGACTCACCTCTGCAGTGTAATACCTAGCACACACTCCAGTAACATAGACTAACTCCTGGAAACTGCATAATACAAAAAATAAAGGAGCTTCTAGAAACAGAAGGCCCATAAATACCTAAAAGAACACTACAGATATTTCTAAGCTCTCCAGTGAGGGTCCTCAAATTACTTTGAAAAGAAGACTTCCGTACACATATTTTTAAACATATCCCAAACTAGAACATCACCATGCTGCAGTTAGTTTTACCTCATCATTTAGCCAGTGAAGGTTCTTCAGTGTGTGGATGTCCTCACGGGTGACCTTCAGTTTGAAGGCACTGCTCATGATCTCGTCTGGCTTGCCTTTGCCAAACGCAGCTGTGACCTCTCTCTCCATGGCCTGAAACAAGCAGTTAAATGGGAAAGGACTCGTGAGCACACCAACTTGTGAGCAGCTTTCAGCTGAAATGAGGTCTGTCAAGTAAGACTCAAGTGACATTCTATGATTGTGACAAATCTATGATTCTATCCATTCTGTGATTCTATGACAGAGTAGCCCTTGACCTTGGTAACAGCAATAGTGTTTCAGAGCAGAGTATCAGTGGCTTAACCAGATTTTTGTTAAGTTAGCAATAGGACTATTTTTTTTTCTTGTTTCAGAGTCCTGACTTTGCGCTTTAGAGTCTGGATTTGCTTCTGTTTGTTTTCACAAAGGAAGCTGGTATAAAACTATACCAGTTTGGCTAGCAAATTCAGAAAAACGGGTGAAAGACAGCAGTACAGCAAACGCCTTTCCCTGCATGATGCTTAAACCCTTTGCAACGCTGGGGTTTAAGCCAGCTACAGCAGGCATTCTCCATACCTAAGCAGGTAAGTCAGGAGCCTAAAAGAACTTGAAGGTGGGGAGATTCAAAGGGAACTGAGGTAGCTACACTGGAGTCCTGCAATGAGTCTGGGTTGTCTATAATAATTGGCTGTAGCACAGATATTTCCATCTAAGTCTGCTTAACGGATGCAAATAAACCACTAGGCTTGTTAGTACGAAAATCTCTGATCTGCAAGATCTTTGATCTGCATCTCCTTCTTGGCTGAATCTGGGCTAGCGAAATTAAAAAAAAAAAAAAAAAAAAAAAAAACCACAAATTTTGCCTCATACTGAGCATCATTCTGTACAGCTTGTAAACTCTAGATTTGCTAGCCCTTTTCTAGTCATTTGTCAACTGGCCAAAAAGGAGGTGCTCATTTAGATCATCAGAACCACAGCTCCAAAGAATAAAAGCAGCCAAAATTCACTGAAGTAGGGGAACTGGAACAACCATGCCCTGATAAACAGGGTTAACTCCTGTGCACTGTTATACAGAGTGCTGACATGGCCAGTGTGGGATCCTGAGGACGTACACTAGATGCTTAGGTCCCTCACGAGCAATGCAACACTCAGGATCAGCAACAGCACACTCTTATCGCTGTGGTATGACAGGTTCAGAGGCAGAGCCAATGCAACTGTTACAAATCAGGTTAGCAAACAGATGCACATTCAGCACTGCTCTAGAAGACTGTTCTTCAACCTGGACCAATTTTTGTCCTGATAACAGAAGTCCCACGCACCGTTATGTTAACACAACCAAAGGAACATGTGGACCACATTAAAGCCTTAAAACCAACTTTACTGCTGACCCTTGCTCTGTGAGGTCACAGCTTCAGACACTCAGTAATTGGTTAAATCTTAAGACTTTAAAAACAGCTGAAGAACCACTTGTAAAAAAAAAAAAACATGGAGTTACTTGTGTACGTTTCACAGCTTTCTGCTTCAAACAAGACTGACAGGAAAAGTACCTCTGTGAGAGGAGAAAAGTGTTCTACTCGTTTTTCTGATCTTGGGAATTTCTTTCCTTCCACATCAAGGGCAGATGGCCTTCTGGACAATACAGGTGCCAAACGCAATCGAAATGACACCTCTTCTGAGATTTCAGCTCCACACTGTCTCTGTTAGAAAAAAAGGAAGTCAGGCAAGCAAGGAAACACAAATCTGTTTGCTATGGAGTAAGGCAGAATGCCTTGCTCATGTATAAAACTGGAAGGGTATTTTGTACACACATCCAACCAGCAAACTCCAAAGTTACTTTTTATGGATGACTGCATTCAAGCCGTGCACCAACGCCATGCACCTACACAGAATTAAATTGGGGCAAGACAGCCAGAAAGTTAATTTGGCTTGAACTAGCATTACGAAGCTCAGCAAAACCTCTGTGTGTAGGTATCAAGTTGAGACTGAGATTAGTATTTCTTAGTCCTGACCAGAGATTAAAGCCAAAGAGATGCAACTCCTATCTCACAAAACAGGAGAAGACTAAAGATACTGCAGTCCAGCACTGTAGGTCAACTAAGTTTGTGCCCTAGTGGTTCTGAAGCTTTAACCAACAGATAAAAGGGGAAGAGTAAAAACAGTATAGTGTGGTATGCTCCTAATAGTCCAGAAACAAAATTAGTGGCAGCAGAAAACCCTTTGTTATAGCTCCATTCATCAAATCATGTTCCTGCTTTCCCTGGG
This sequence comes from Netta rufina, assembly GCF_964035555.1. Lineage (NCBI taxonomy): Eukaryota > Metazoa > Chordata > Aves > Anseriformes > Anatidae > Netta > Netta rufina. Next base: position 11,681,606 of record NC_140132.1, read on the forward strand.
AAAAACAACTTGGATGAATACATTACTCACTCAGTAATATATGTAAGGAAAGAGTGCAAAAATTTAGGATTGCAAGTAGCCACATTTTCTTTAAAAGTGAAATAATGAATAACACAAGCTTACCCCTGAACTGGCTTGTTTCACTGGTCTTCCCTGTTCATGAGAATTTTCTGCTGGCGTGTAGTATCTGCAAGGAGAGACAGAAAGAGAAGCAGGTTGTATCAGTATTGTGCCACATAATTCTTAATCCATCTTCTGGTTAAGGAATGCTTTTTCAATGTTGATTCAGACTAGAGCCTCACTAGTATACATGAACGTGAGATGACATTGCCTCAGCTTCCAGCAATGTTCTCTTGTAGCAGGACTGGGAGCTTAAATTTTCTTCCATTGACATGTGCAAGACTCCTTTTGCTTATCAGCTTTGTTATTTGGAAAACAGGGAAGCAACCAGCACCTCCTCTATGAAGGGCTTTGTGCTCTACTGATGATCGATACTGAAAGCTAGGTGTTACTCTGCAAGGTACAACATGAACATCTGCAACTACACTTGCAGCCAAATATAGTTAGCTTACTGAAACTAAGACCAGCACACTGAATTAAGAACAGGACAGCTAGAACTTTTTTACTTGCCTTTCATGCACTAGTCATGAGAGTGACTATCCCCAGTTGGAGAGGATTAGCATTAAAATAATGCAGACTCTGAGGAGCAAGCAAATACACAGACATGAAAGCTGTCCACGTGTCCCTTCTTCGAAAACAAGAATTTACACTGTCACCACAGATCTCCTCATTTGGGGGGAGACCTACAACAGACTCTAATGGTATCCCCCACTCATTGTGCTTTAAAGGCATTCAATCCATCATGGTAAGAGTAGATATCCCAAGCCCTGCTGAATGACTTCAGTTAGTAGCTATATCTGCAAAAAAGGCAGGAAAACGTTCCCTTTACTTGAACCCATCAAACACTATCACTTATTTTATTTCCTTCTCTCTCTCCTTGAGCTTAGAGGAACCACAGACAACTTCAGCACTGGAACAGGGCTGCACAGCTAAATATATCGTTAGGGGTTAAAGCAGGGAGAACAGGGTCAGGACGAGCTACAAGAATTACCACAACTAAATTTTTCTGCTCCCATCTACACTTTGTCCCCTCTTGTTTAAGGGAAGACCACTGCAAAAAGACATGTGCCACACAAACCAAACTGCCATAAAAAACCTCTCCCACTTGGTGTACTTACTGCAACCAATACCACGTTTCCTTCAACAACACAAAGCCATCTGAACTCGTACTGTTGCCAGCTCAGATGGTTAATGCAGAAGTCCACTGGTCAAAGTCCCTCCCAAACAGGTGGATAACCCAACTGCATGCTTCCTTTTTAGTCTCATATTCAAACCAAAGGCATCCTGCACGTCACAAAAACTGCCTCAGTCCCACCAGGCTTTGCAAGTTCTCATTCTCACACGTTTTTGGACCCTAGTTTCAAAGTGAACAAAATGAAATGGCAGTTCATTAATGGTTTGTCAGAAAGGAACACGCAAGTGAAAACTGATTCCTTGCAAAGCAAAGGACGACTTGGTACTACCACCACTGTTACCCTCAGATAGCTTGCTTGCCACAGCAAAGGACTCTGTGTGCACAGCAAACACCACACCAGCACAACCCCTGCTTGTTACACAGCAAGGCTGTAGCTGAGATGGAACTGGCTGGCAAGCAATTCCAGAGCCACAAGGTAGCTACTCCCGTTCCACACTGGGATGATAAATATGATTTTTCTCCTTCTGGCCACTACCAGAGGATGACACAGATACACACACAGAGCAAAACCAAGCAAGAACCGCGACTTTACCTGATTATATCGCTTCTTGGAGACCAGTGTGTGCTGCAGCTGTCTGCACGCTTGCTATCTGCACAGAAAAGCAGTAACAGAAAGACAAGAAGTCAGCTTTTAATTACAATCAGATGAACATGGCTATCAGTTTATGAGCGATAAGACAAAGCCTCTAATAATGACCACAAGGTTATGAAGTTTAAACTCGGGCAAACAGGCCTGCTGAATATCATGGGCAAGTGTATGAGAATTGAAGCAAGGGATTTGCTAAGTTTTATGTCCTGGACTGCACCCTTTTTTTTTCTAATATAATTTTTTTCTAATATAATTTTTTTCTAATATAATAAAATATATTTTTTTTCTAAAATAAGATGAAGAAAATAACTCAGAAGTATAGCTTGTCATTTTTCACCTCAAAACAAGCTTTCCCCAAATTCTAGCACCTGCTCAGAAATTCACAACCATGTGACTGCATAATGAAGCCAGATACGTAAAAAGGAGCACTAATGAAATACTACTTAAATAATGAACAGGAAAAAAAATTAACTGGAATGAAATTAAACATACACACATTAAAACGCAGTATTATAACACACTGCTGGTATACAAGAAAATAGCCTGTCAGCAAACCAGTTTCACCAGCCCATTCTGCAGGAGATAGCTAGTGAAGGTGACCCTAGTTATCTATCTTCAGCAAGCTGAAGGTATGGTCAGATACCACAAACTTCCCATGCCTAGTGCAGTTACTTCTGCAGCCAAGAACATCCCTAGTAATGGCTTTGAAGTACAATTTTAAACTTTTTCCACTTACAAAGCCATTTCAGCCAATAACTACCCATGGTTTTGTTCCTGCTTTCCCTTTCCTTTTCTTTTCTCTTTCCTTCCAGAGACAGGTCATTTCATTCTAAGAACTGAGGTAAGCTATAGTAGCATAAGCACGCTGTCTGACTTAGATTTCCTTACACACAGACACACCTTAACAATACACCAGCACTGACAACTCTTCTTAATGTAGACTATGCCTTCGAGACTTAAGGAAACACCCTATTTTGATTCGAGATCTAGCTGCAAAACAGGACAGATACGAATCACGGGGGATACTCACTGGTTCTTAGTGTCATATATTGACAGACATCTCCGCGTCTTTGTTCATCCAGGTGACTTGCAGCCATCGCTGGTTCCTTGGAGTAAGCCTGAACACTTTGGTGCAGAAAATACCAGAGAAGAATCAGAATGTCTGTATAGGCAGTATGTGTTATCAACACACACCAATTCACCAGAAAGGATAAAGCTTATTCATACATAACTGTCTACACTAGAGTTGGAGACCACAGGTAAAGCAATAGAAACTGTTTTAGGTACAATTAGGCTGTTTAATCCATTAACAGGGTCATCATGCCTCTTGCATTAGTTTTACAACAGAACCTAAGAGGCATTTTCACTAAGAGGCAGTTTACATTCAAAATCTTGGCTATTTTCAACTCATACATACTAGTGACACAGGAGTCACATTTTCTGCCACTTCAGAATTTCAAGAGAGACTAGCAAGTCACAACAATTGATTCCTTTACCCCTTCACCAGCAAACAAGGAGCTTTACTTTAAAAAACAAATATCTTTACACATTGCACAAACATCTAGGTTAACCTGAGGAGGCTATTGTATTTTACAGGACAAGACAACATTCGTTTTAATAGTCCTTGACCAACTCTATTCAATCTATTTAATAAAGATTATGTTCACCATGTGAATAGTGTCCACAACAGAAATTTCTGAGACATTTTACGTAGGATCTGCTCTACTTGGATCTCAGAGACTACATGCTCATTATCAGCTGGAGCACACTAGATGCACTCTGGAGGAATGCTCTTTGATTTAGCATCACCTGAAAGGAATCTGCTTCACATCCTTCAGGTCTGCTCTGACATATGAGCCAAACCACAATAATCAATGATCAGGAGATTAGATGCCAAAAGCAGAATCTTGATCCACCCTAAAAAGCTACTGATGGTGCACCTAGAATTATATGAAATACTGATTTCCATATCGTTTTCATGCACCAGAATGTTTAAACAGGCCATGCTGTTCTGATCTCAAGTCTTGTGTTCAGGCGTCTTCTAGCTGTGAACAACCAGAGATGGGGATTTTTCTAAGCCTCAGTAACAATCTATGTTTCAATGCATTAAAAAAAAAAAAAAAAGGCAAGAAAACACAGCACTTCCTACTGTCTTTCTATGTAGAAAGGCACAATGGAATTTTAGCACCCTTTTGGCATCAGCATTTTACAATTAGTCCCTCACAGCTTTGAAGTGTAGCTATTCCACTAAGGTAATAGCTTCTATTATTTTTGTATTTTCCCTAGTGTAGTTGATTTTATGCAACCTCTTGGTACAGTTACAGACATATCAAACATACTCATCGTTAGTATATATGAATCAGCATTACACGCAAGTTCCCTCTTGCAGGTTGCTTTAAGAACAGGCGTTCCATACACAAGACTAAGATTTCGTCATTTTAGTGTATTGCAAAGAGAAAATTCCCTATGATTTGTATGAGAAGTGCTGGGGGAGGTAGGAAGGAACAGAGAAAGACCTAGTATTCCCTGTGTTTAGGTTACATTTCAATTCTCAGATAAAATATGTCTACTGACTGAGGAAGAAGTTGGCTATTGTGAATGAGAAGATAAATTCTTTTTAATAGTGTTACAAAATAACCACTCCTATGGATTTTTATGATAAATTACACTGCCAGCACTAGAACTAGGTACTACCTTTCTTAACAGAAATACAAGAAAGGGCTATCAAAAAGAGAAACAAACCCCTAACAACTAAGGAATCTTCACCTTCAGAACACGCCTTCACAGAATGTTCATGCTTTACTGGGGGAAGGTAAAGGCAGGGAGGGAAGAGTGCGTCATGGCCTTTTGAAAATTACTTTACTCCAGTACCTGCTCTGGGACAATCTCCACAACCTTAAGAGTACAAAATATGATTTTCCCCTCCACTTACCCATGTACAAAAGCTACAACATTACCACCAAAAAGTTAATACTTATTTTTCCTATAATTACTTGCAGAAGCTTGTCGGCTGTGAGATAGAGCGGCTTCTAGGATATTTTTCCTTTACTAGTTTCAAGAGCTGTTTGTATTTCTCCTTTTCGCCTCTCAGAACATCCTAGCAGAATAGAAGGGGAAAAAAAAGATGAGATCAGAACCCCGTACGAAGCAAATACTTGTAATCTGAATTTAGTGCAGACTGCACAGGTTGTTCTCATAACACTGGCACAGAATTCAAGTTTATTTTAGCAGAAATTCCTACACCTTCATTTTTTTCCTATCCTGCGATAAGAACTTGCATCCCACTACAATCTCAAAATTCCTTCTGCAACTGTTTCCTCAAACGTGGGCCTCTTCTCTCTAGCTGTGGTCTACACTTCTTGCATAAGAATTCGGGCTAATAGGCATTCCTGTCAATATACATAATGACTGTGTGCTATGAGTCTCCACGGTATCTTAATCATATTCCTCCGCTTGTCATAGCCTGCTTCTCCAGTAGTTCATTTTAAGATCTTCTCCAGTGTAAGCTAGGTTTATCACATATTTTCCAATAGTTGCTTCAGATATTGGAAGAAAAGGACAGGGAAGGACCTCTTAGCCCTTCAAGGAAGAATTATCAGCAAGTGTGTGGGGTTTTTTGCCTACATCATCCTTATAAAGCTGCTATGTAAAGACAGCTGTTGAGCTGGGGTAAGGACAAATAGTAAAACAACTCTGCAACAATGATATGCTAAGTGACAGGGCAATACTTCCACTTACAACACTTGATATGCAGAAAAGCAAATAAAACATCACGCACTGGTTTTCAGAAGCATTCCTTCATTAACTATATCCACTGCAGGGAATGTTACAAACTGTCACTTCAGTGTTGTCATAGCTCTGATGTGACTACTGAGTTGTGTTATTTCAAAAGCCAGCTTTCTCACCCAACGCACCTCTTCCACAGTACAGAAAGGCCTCCCCATTTTGCCGACTTCTGAAGTCGCAGACTCTGGCGTAGTGTGCTCCTTAATGGGTGGCCTGAGTGTTACGGTGTCTTCTGGAGTAGTTTTGACATGGTGGTTGCCATTCCTGCTAGTGCTAAAAATACCAATGGCAAAAGAAATAGCATCAAGACAATATTCAGAAAAGCACCTCTGATTCAAGCACCACCAACAACTGTTTTGTAAGCATGTGCGTTGATGATGATGGAGACAGACATGAAATGTTTATTATTTTCAGATGGAGACCTGCTGTCTTCAACCACTTAATGGGAAAGTATGGAGAAATAAAATAGAAAGTCAGACTGCTTTGAATATACGCTGCTGATTGATCTGCACTCAGATGCAGCACCAGTGCTGCGCCCATTCTCAGGGTCATTTCCAAGGCAGTCCAAGCCCTGAGTCAACACAGAAGACTCGAGAACCACACAGGCACGTTACCATCAAACCCTCAACTCTTCCAAAAGCTAGCACACTGGCATAGAAGTGTAGCTGCTTTCCTCACAAAATTGTTCTGGTCAGAGACTTCTAGAGATCATCTCATCTACCTCCCCACTCAAGCAGAGGCAACCCAAAGCAGGTTGCTCAAGACCGTGCCCAGTTGGGTTTTGAGCATGTCCAAGGACACAGACTCCCCTGGCTCTCTGGGCATCCTGTGCCAGTGCTGAGTCACCCTCACAGTACAGTAAGTGCTTCCTTATGTTCAGATGGAATTCCCTGCTTTTCAGTTTGCGCCCACTGCCACCTGTCAGTGGGCAACACTGAGAAAAGCCCAGCTCGCTCTTCTTTATTCCCTCCCATCAGATGTTTATGCACACTGATGAGATTCCTCTGAACCTTCCCCGGGCTGCATGTTCCCAGCTCCCTCCACCTCTCCTCATATGCTTCACTCCCTTCATCACCTCTGCTGGACTTGCTCCCTTAAGCCCACGTCTTTCTTATGCTGGAGAGCCCAGACCTGGACACAGCACTCCAGGTATGGCCTCACCAGGGCAGTGCAGAGAAGACAGATCATCTCTCTTCGCCTTTTTTGATTTAAACCTTTTTTGATTTAAAAAGGTTTAAAATTGGTTGGGAAAAAAAGCAGATGGAGACCTCCCTACAGTACAGCAGCTTGGAGTTCCAGAATAGCTTGGAAAACTATTACTACATGGACAAAGATACAAGCGTTTGACAACACCCAGAACGCTCAAAGAAAGTGAAAGACAGCAAGTCTTTAAGTGATGTCAAAGAAACTGAAGGATTTTTACCTCAAACAGGGAATTGTCTTATGAGAAAGGGATAGTGTTTCATTATTCAAGCAAGCGTTGGTTCCACAAGGCATCTTATCTATGAGGAGAGCACAAGTTAACGATGTAACTATACGAAGAAACTGAAGTTTTATCAGTTTACAGTGAAGAACTTCACCAAACAAATTATTTTCATTTTTCTCTCTTGCATCATAACGTTATTTGCATTATGTTACATTATTAACAATAATCTCAGATTTCCATATTCACACCTACAGAAATTTGTGCACACAAATTACTGTTAGCCTAAACCTGAAATAAAAAAGGGCTATTGGGATCTACTACCTAAAAATTAAGCGTTTTAAACAATTTACTTCTGGCAAGCTAACGGTGGCCGTGTCAGAAGTAGAGAACTGCATCCCAGGCAGCTCTTGAACTAATGCTGAGATGACAAGACAAATGTCTGGCCCCAAACCAGAAGCAATGCAAGGATACAGGGAAGAAGCAAAGCTCCTATGCAAGTATCCCTTATGGTACCTAGATATCGTGCCTGTAACCTGTTCATAAGCCTTGTGCTGAGTCACAGAGTACACACACAATGTAGGATGAAAAAGAAATGAGTTGGTAACCCGATGGCCTTACCAATCTGTAGCATTTCTACTTCTAGCGCAGAACTTGCTGGTCTTTTAGACAAAGGGTCAGACGAAGTGGACTGAGTCTTAAATAAAAACACACAAGTATCATAGTGAGTATAACTTGAATACAAATCCAAGCAAACACAATGTTCCTGAAATCTAGGCAGCTCTGTTATGACTCAGGGATCATGATATGCTGGTTCAGATTGCAGCAGAATGCAAATATTTGCAGGATCTCTGACAAGCTCGCTGATTTTTAATACTCATATACACAGCGATGTAAAACAACATGAGCCTAACATCAAGTTCTCCTCAGTCAGCTCCTAACTGTTCTGAAAAGCAATAGTCTTGTCCTTGAAAAATACACTTTGTAAGAGTTAATGACTCTCTCAAGAACAAATAGGTAGAACACGACAGCTTCCTATTCCTCTCTTACCCTAGTGGGGCAATAAGAAAGGCAACATCCCACCTTTGAACCAAACAACGGAGTGCAGCTGTTAATGAGTCACTGTTACAGAACCTGTGTCCTACAGGAATCCTCTCGTGGATAATGAATTTAGCAGAATGATGTTTACCTGGACCAACTACATAGTTTTTCTTGCAAGGTGATGTATTTTGATTCCTTATCTACAAGCTTGAGAAAAAGAGTAACAGCTTGCAAACACACAGACTGTAGATCTGAGTACCTGTGAAATATCTGGGAGACAGCAGAAGTGTAGCTCCCCAGTTCCAAGTGCTAGAAACGCACGTGCAGACTTGAATAAGGCAAAACCAGCACACAAGAGCAAGAGCTGCCTTTTATCAATGGAAAAGAAGGACCTACTGCTTTACGGGCTCAGGGCAGGCCCAGCTTCAAGATGCATCAGGCAGAGAAGCTCCTTCCTTTCATCTCACACAGATTCACCCAATATCATAACTACCTACTTTCAAATTCTGTTCTAACCTCTTCTGTGGGCTCTGTGATTGGAGCTGCATTGCTGACTGAAGCTTTCCAGTGCTTGTTTGTTGCCTCAGCCGGCACCTTCGCCACAGCAGAAACTTCTTCAACTTTCTCTGTAGGCCCAGAGGTGGCGCAACCTAAAAAACAAAGACAGGCCGTGTAAGAACACAACTGAAAAGGGAAATCAGGTTTTTGTGTGAACAGAAATCCTGAATGACACCTACCGCAGCAGAACTCATTGCTAGTTACAGGCTTTTCTGCCAACAGAGCTGGAGGTGAGTTTTGTAATAGGTGGCTCCAGAGGCAGTTCTGCAGAGCCGAGCTCAGCGACTAACCCGCAGATCTGCCAGCCAGGTCTACCAGAACACCCTGCTCTTGGGAGCACTCCCTTTTTCCAGGGAAGCAGCACACGGTGCAATTTCTCTCCCTCACCCCCTCCACACATGCATGTAGCATTGCAGTTTATTACATGTTGCTCTTGACTACTGGAGGAGCTGTTTGCTGAGGTCTAGAAACCAAACTTAGCAAAGACTCCTGAGTATTATTGAAGCAGGGACACACAACCCCTCAAACAGTGCTCCCAAATGTTAACAAGCCAGAACTGTCTAACAGGGGGCTGTGTTTGAGAATAAATGGTACCAGGAAAGCATGATACCTGTTCAGCAGCCCCTACCATTAGATGAGGGGCAGCACTGCTGGCCAAGCAGTGAGTAGGAAGCCCCATGTCTCCCCATAAAGTGTATGCTAGGAGATGTCCCACGGCCTAAAGAGCATCAATTTCTCCCTCTTTTATCTGACTGAAAAAGGGAAGCTTTGATCTCAAATCATGACCAAATCAGCTGGCATTGAGGTAACAAAATGGCTGCATGCAGCTCTGTAATTTTACCCATAAAATCTGCAGAGGGGGTGTCCAAGGAAGTCTCACTGAAGCGAACACTTCTCTGTCTCTGCTGTCCTCTCCCATGCCAACCCTCTGCTGCTTCTTCACCCTTCCTTACTCAGCTCTCATTTATCTTTTAAACATTCGCGTGCCAAACTTTTCAGATTCAGACTGAACCCACTTCTGGTTTCAGTTCAACTTTTTTTTTTTTTTCTTCCAAACTCACGTCACTCAGAAATACCACTTTTCTCTGTCTGCACCAGTTTAGAGTTACCTTCCTTCACACCCCAGATCTTAAGTGTTTTTTTTTTGGGAGAAACACAGCTATTCTGAGCTGTCAGAGGTACAGCATCACAAACCCAGGCAGGAGGTGGCACACAGCTTCGATGCCAAATGCTCTCTGCTGATGTGGATGGGCCAGAGAGACCTGGGGTATCTCCTGCTGGCAGCAGAAGTCCTGTACCCTGCCACCATCAGCATAGATAACAGCGCATATAGGGCTAGGCCCCACCATACAGCCTCAGGCCACTGGCTGCACAGACGGTCACATCCAAGAGAACGGCTCAAAAAGCCACGGTTTCAGGAATCACACTGAAGTACAAAAGCCAGAGTTTTCTAAGGTACGTGAAACCTAAGAAAAACCAGGTGTATTAATTACATGGGTAATGTGCAATACCTGTTTTTTGCTTTTTTGGTTGAGTCTGGTCAGGATCTTCCAGAGGTGGCTGAGCACTGAGGGAAAAACACACAGAACAGTGTTTTACAAGCACAGATAAGCTTCTGAGAGACTGAGTTCCCTCTGCAGGGCCCACGCTTCCAAAATTTATTTCCATATCCCAAAAGTCTCCCCTCCAAGCATCTCTGGGATCATCTCGGACAGGAACACGCGGCTGCTGCTACTGAAGCACCTCTCACCAACGCCCCCCACTGCTCCGACTCAGCAGAGCACTCACAGACAGTTAATTCTCCCCCTCCAGCACATTAGGGCTCTTTCTCACATTCAATTCATGTTTTCTGTCTGTCACTAACAACAAAAAATTCTTCAGTTAATATGTAATAAGCTTTACATATATTGCATATCCTCTTTCCTCAAGGAAAGCAACATGCCAACGATTACTAAGCCATCTGAGTGCCCTACACCGAGCTGCAGAGAAATAAAAGTTTAATTAGGACAGGAAATAAAAGGTGGAAAAGCAACTCGTGAACACCCACATAAATAACTTACTGCTAAATCAGTGCTCGTGAACTAGTTCTTTAAATCATTCTTAGCTGCACCCTTCCTTACTAAGCGTTAGTTAAAGCATTATATCAGTTGATACAAAGATAAAGTCTAGCTGCTTTTTTTTTTTTTTTAAACTTTGAGAACAGATAGCAAAGGTTGTGCCTTTTCCTTTTTTTTTTTTTTTCTTATTCAATTCCAAAACCACCCTGACACACGGCGAGGGTTCTACGAAAGATGCTGTGCTCCTTCTCAGATACAAGAATTTCTTTTCAACTGTTATGCTCCCAAACCCTGCTGATTGCATCACTTCTGGAATGCTTTCCTTCTGCAGCAGGAGCACAAAAATGAGTTCTTATCCTTACCTGCACCTTTCATACAGTACGGAGGGTATTTGTCATTGCTATGCTATTAAACTCAGGCAGAAAAATGGGGGGTAGGTGTTAAATGCAAAGCATTCCTAAAAAAAATACATTCTTACTCAGCATATTTGATATTCCAGAAGGTAAAACTGAAGAAAGCAAAAATATCTGTCTTCCTGATCAGTTTTTATCAAGACCACTTCATTCAAAACTTCATTTTGAAGTGGTCTTCAGTGAAATCTTTCCAGCATCAGTCCTCTGCAGAGACAAAGCACAATGCCACCTCTTCACACTACCTTCAGAGACAACCACAGGTTAAACACCTTACTGTGGTGACAGTTACTGGTTTCAAATGGAAGTGCATCTTTCTACAGTTTTAGAAGAGCACCCAACACCTGCGAGAGTGGTTTTGTCCTTTTTCCTTTACCAAACACAGCTTGAGCACATGGAAAAGGGAATTCTCTGCTGGTGATTCAGAAGGTTGGGAAATCGTTGATGTCCTGAAGTAGGCGAGGCCAGGGAACACGAACAGGCAAAAGACAGGAGGAGTGAGGGAAAAAAAAAGGCAGATCTATGCTCATCTACCTGCCTGCAACAGGACTACACAACCCAGGAGGTTACGCTGTGTCTGTGTCACCGCACCAGAGGCTTTGCCAAGGGCCTGGGGGAAACAGGTGAGTACAGAGGGTGTTGAGCAACACCTGAAACAAGCTGAAAGAGGGGCGCCAGAAAGCAGAAGTCATTTGAGCCTGCTCTCCTCGTAAAGATGCGCTCACGTCCTTCGCCATGCCCTGGAGGTGACAGCACCCATCTGTGCCCACATTTTACTCCCCTCCTTGGCAACTACAGGGAAAGAAATAAGCTACGAGAAACTCCTCCTGCGCCAGTGTCCAGGACAGCTCACTGCAGCATATAATTTAAAATTGTAAAAATTCAACCTTTCACAGGCTGACTCCCCAAAATTTTTGCACGCCATACTTCAGCGATGCACTGCAAGAGCAGCTACTTTTTAACCACTCTCCCCATGGGTTTCACCACCCTTACCCACAATTTTTCACCTTTCTACTATGGGATAACACTGAGTGCCAGACATCATGGAGAAGGCAGCTTTGGTGTTAACTCGGCACTGCCCCTGCCATGGGGGCTGCACATGGTGGGGCTCGGGGGTTTGGGACGTGTCTGCTGAAGCTGTCACACCGAGCTTGCAGCCAGGCACATTGCTCGGGATGTAACAGGGAGCACCTGCCTGGCTGCCCTCGGAGAGCCTCGCACGTGGGAGCTGGGAACACCTTCGGCGTTTTAGCGAATATTTCAGGGAATACTTGGGTTTTTTAAGGGAATACCTCTACTTTTCAGTTAACATCTCAGGGAACACCGTTGGCATTTAGCAAGTACCTCAGGGAACACACACCTTTGGCATTTTAGCGAGTATTTCAGGGAATACTTGGGTCTTTTAGTGATTATTTCAGGGAATACTTTTGCCTTTTAGGGGAATACCTCTACCTTTCAGTTAACATCTCAGGGAACACCTTTGGCATTGAGTACCTCAGGGAACACACACCTTTGGCCTTTTAGCGACTATTTCAGGGAACCCTTCTGCCTTTTGGCGAACACCCCAGCCTCCCAGCGAACACCTCAGGGCCCCCCCCTGCCTCTCGGTGACCGGCTGCGGGCACACACCGCCCCCCGGCACCCCCCCCGGATCCTCAGCCCCACTTTCCCTGCCGCTCAGCTTCCGCAGCCGCCCGGTACCGGCTCCTCCCCGCTTCCCTTCCCTCACCGCCCCCAGCCCCGTCCCGTGTCCCCTCAGCAGCAGCCTCGGGACCCTCCCGACCCCCCCCGGGGCCCCCATTTCGCCCCCCCACACACGCAGCCCGCCCTCCTCCCACCCCCCCCACCCCGTGGCCCGGCCGAGGAGGGCCCGCTCCGGCCTGGCTGACCTGTGGAGCGGCCTCTTGCGAGGCGGCGGCGGGGCCGGGGCCGCGGCCGGGGCCGGGGGCGGCGCGAGGCGGCGGGCGGCAGGGAAGAGGGCGCCGAGGGCCGCCAGCAGCCATTGGTACATAGGCCCCGGCCGCCGGCGGCGGAACTGCGCGCATGCGCCGGGCCGCCCTTGGCCGCCCTGAGGGGAGAAAATGGCGGGCGGCCGCCGGCGGGAAGGGGGCTGAGGGCTCAGTGCTGTGTGGAGGGGGCAGGTCGCCGGCAGGCGCGGCTGGCCCGGAGAGGTTTCTCGCAGCCGCTATGGGTTGAAAGAAGTGTTTTGGAAAGAGGTGTTTTGGGGTGGTGCTGTACCCCTTGTATCCTGTCCGGGGAGGCGAGCCCCGGGCTTGCCAAGCACTGCCCCGTTGGAGTAATGAGGGTCCGGTGCCCGCTGTCCCGACAGCGATTCACAGAGTCACAGGCAGCTAGGTTGGAAGAGACCTCCAGGATCACCCAGTCCAACCTCACACTAACAAGCCCTCCACTAAACCATATCACTAAGCTCTGCATCTAAACATCTTTTAAAGACCTCCAGGGATGGTGACCACCACTTCCCTGGGCAGCCCATCCCAACGCCTCACAACCCTTTCGGTAAAGAAGCTCTTCCTAATATCCAGCCTAAACCTCCCCTGGCACAACGTTAGCCCGTTCCACTTCTGTGGTGGAAATCTCTGCTTCTGGACCTGCTCCTTGTGTGAAGAGGGCTTCTCCAGTCCGGTGGGAGCAGGGTGAGGTTCTCCCTTGGGACATTGCTCAGCACCTCACAGCAATCTTGTTTCAGGTTAATAAAGGGCTTGCCTAATACAGCTGCCTACTCAAGAGGCTATTGGGTTTATTTCCAGTTTCACAAAACCAGTGATGTGTGCAGAAACAGGCTCTTGCCCACCTGTAGTTCCGGGAAGGTGAGCTGCTGGTGCTCAACCTTCAGAGCCATCAATTAGTTACAGACTTCATTTATTTATTTATTTATTTGTTTGTTATTTCAGGGGCTGGTGTGGTGCTGCCTATGTATTACAAAACATCTTTGCCCCAAAATGACCGCTGGCTGTTGAGAGGTCAGTGTTGCAAGGAGAACAGAGCTGCAGGGCAAGCTGGGGCCGATGAAATGCCCAGGGCAGGGTTGGCACTTCTGTGGGACGTGCTTTCCCTGCCTGCGGGGAGTTGAAGGGTTGGCAGAGCCTTATTTTAATTAAAATGACCGTCTTCATTGCTCTAGGAAACTCATTGCTGCTCCGCTTCGATTTCAGGGCTTTGGCCAAAGGAGGTGGCAGGGACCTGGGCACCGAGCTGGGCTGTGGCAGCAGGTAGCGAGGACGCAGGCAAGTGTACGGGCAGGGTGGTGAGGGCACAGGGCAGCGTGCAGCAGGCTTGGGCAGGGTGGTCGGAGAGGCAGCCTGGCCCGGCAGAGGGCACGGCAGCACTGCGCAGAGCCTGAGGCTGGGAATTGCTTCTTTGGCCGCTTTTCCTTCCTCCCAGCCCTCGTGTTTTAGCTGAATCCTGCAACAGAGAGCTGGAGGGGGCGCAGGGAGTTTGTTTGCATTCCTGCGGCAGGAAAGGTGCGAGGTTTTTCTCAGCTTAACTCTGCGCCTGCCGTTACTGTGCACAGCCAAATGTGCAGGTAGAGGGCATGGGCACTGAAGCCATGAGACAACACACCACAAACTAGGAGTCTTGGGAAGGGGGAAGGATAGGGAAGAGGCCCAAGACATAAGGCTCGCACGGCTTGTCCTGCACCCCTTGCAGGTGCTGTGCTGGGAGCAGGGATGGCACTGAGCCTTCTCTTCTGTCCTGGGACCCCCACCATGCAGGCGTGAGGTCCTGGCATAGGTGAATGTCCATGGGAAGCTGGACCCGGCCTCAGGGCTGGAGGATTCCTCCAGAAGGCATGGTTAACCCCTCTACTGTTTCCCCTCTGCAGGATAATGCTTAGTGTCCAGATAAACATGGGGAATCTTCTCAGGAATTCTGTTTGCTATTTTAAGCAAGCTTCTCTGTGTCTCCTGATATCAACCACCTCCTTATCCTCACCAGAATAATGCAAGACCAATGATTTTATCCTTCACAAAATGTCAGCATTAATGACTTTGAGTGTGCTGGTAAAGCGCCCGTCAGTACAGCGGGGTTGGTGTGACTGCAGGACTCACCAACCCTCCAAATAAACCTGCACAGCCTGAAGGTTTTGTCCCAGACGTATGAGGACAGTTAATGTGGAGTTTCATGATGTAATTCTTTTTTTTTTTACTTGGTGTTTGGTAGGAAGATCATCACAATCTCTAAAACATGAACAAACAAATAGAACCTCATTAAATTGATGCCACCAGACAGCAATCTTTCTTCTTGGAGTTGGGCGTCTAGTTGCACCTTGCATAAAATACACTTGTCTTCTTCTCTTCACACGTGGCAAACTTTTCTTTCTTGCCTATATTTTTTCAATACTGAACTTTGCAAGCTAGCCAAACTGTGTGAAGGTTGAGAAGGAGTACACAGGGGCTACACACAGGAGTACGCACAGATGTGGCTTCCAAAGCTTTTATCAGCCAGGTTTGTGAGTTCAGTGTACAGCTGTGACTGTCCTGAGCCACTGAGTGCCGCCCCTACCTTCAGCAGGACCTGGCAGACTGTTTCTTCTCTGAATTTGATGGAAGCAGGTGCCCTCTCTTTGGGCATTCCTGCATCTGCAGGTTTCTATTTCATACCAGCTCTCCTGCCTTCTTTTCATTTGGAAGCCTTTCCATGTCCCCAGTCTCCCTCAACTGCTCCCTGATTCACTTCTATGTTTTGTTTTGTTTTGTTTTGTTTTCCAAATAAAACAATAGCTAGATTGCAAGAGGTCATATATCATAACACATGCAGCTTCTTTACAGGTCAGTTCTACATTGGTTGCATTTCTCAATCCCTGTAATTTAAGCTGATGGTTAACTTCATGACTTAATTCTTTACAATGCCTGTGAGCTTCTTGCTCAGTACATTGGTGTGTAATGACTCAGAATTATGGCATCTGATGCATGTACATCCAGAATCCTGTTACTGGCCATTTAAATACACAGGGGTTACTTGTGCCCCATCTCTGATCCCGGTAGCAAATGCATGTAATTCCAGAATCCAGGCTCGGCAGTTGTGCATTACCCAAAGTCCCAACCTTCGGAGCAGCATCAGCGTGGAAGCAATGTAGTTCATGGATCTGGCTGCTAAAGCAGCGTGTTTCAAACTGGTATGATAACAGGGTGATTCCACTGAGAAGTTAATTTGGGGGATAGAGGAATGAATAGTGATTTTAGGGACATGCCTAATTTTAGCTGTATGAAGCGTAGTACACTTAATCTGTCATTAAAATCATTGTTCCACGTGTGTTCAGGATGATGTCCAGGTGGCATAGCGCTGTACCAAAAAGCTGTTTGCCAAAAAGGTGCTTCCTCGTTCCCCCTGCCACACCCCTGCTCCGAAGCCAGCGGGCCGCAGGTGATCTCCGTGGCCACGATCTACGTCGTTGCCGTTCTTTGGCTCTGAACCTTGTGCCCTATGAAAACAACCCTGATAAAACCCTGGCCGTCCAGCTGATCTTGCTGTCAGCGCCCATGCTTTCACTTAACTTTGTGCAAATATTGGTTCCGAGTCGTGAAGAGGAGGGGCTTGGCGCGTGGGTTTGGAGCTCAGCGCTCCCAAACCAGCAGTACGAGTCTCGGCAACGTGCGCTTGCCAGAGCTTTCACACTGCTTGGTTTGCTAAGCTTCCAAATTCTCTGCCTTGGGTATAATCCCACTGAATATGATTCAATTTGTCAACATAGCTACCTGATGACTAATATGTGTTTAGCTGGTCAGCCCTTTTTTATACAGTCGCTATCAAGTGAGATGGTGAGTGACAGCAGATGTGGTTGGAAAAATGCCTTATTTTTCACCCCGCATAGCTCTGAGGCTGAAACTTGCTTGCTGTTTTCCACTGCCCCAGCTCAGCAAGATTACTCTTCATAATGCAGTGCCTGTAGTTAAGGTGCATTTATAATACTCTTTCACATTGGCTGCATTTTTTCATTCCCTATAATTTACATAGCTGAAGGTTAACTTCACAGCTTAATTCTGTATTATCCCTTCCAGTTTCCTGCTCGGGACGGGAATAAATCTGAGCCCATTTCTGTCCAGCAGTGCGCCTTTGTAGCTCATCGTAGCCAGCAGGGTGTATTCACCCGAGTGCCCACGTCCCCAGTGTGTCTGGGTGGGTAACCTCGTGTACGATGACCGGTGAGCAGTCTGCATCTGATCTCATCTCTCCACCATCGTCCTCCTGGGGTGAGGCAGCTCGTGGAAGGGCAGCACTCATGCTGCGAGGTGCCACACTCACAGCTGAGGCCAGAGAGCCAGACCCCAGCCAGTGCAGTGAGCGAGGAGATCAGTGTGCGGCCCCAGTGCCAGCGGTGCGGCGGCCTTAGGACTTTCTCTGCCCATCCCGCAGTGCCTTCAGGGAAGGTGGTTAACGTTGCCTAAGTGTAGGGGAAGGCAGGGCAAAAAGTGCCCAGAGCTTCCCAGCCAGCTTCCCCATCTGGAAATCCCCTCGTCCATATATTCCCCCGACACCACCTGCACCCCTTGCGTGGCCAACAAGGATGCTGCTCCCAGGTGATATCTGGGGGTGGTGACGGCTCCGAGACAGCCCGACAGCACGGTGACCTGCAGGGAGGGGACACCACGGGGCTCCTGTCACCCCATGGGGCTCCTTTCACCCCAGCACCGCCTTCCGAGCAGTGTGTCGTGGCTGTCTGGCTGCGAGGTGTGATTTTATTTACCTTTCCTAACGAGCCGGGGTTGTGGCTGGTGGGCCAGGTGTTGTTATCACGGGGTGAGCTGCGTGTGTCAGGCTTTTACGGTCAGAGGCAAACAAAAACAGTGCGGCGCAGAGCTGCGCTGCGAGCCTCTGTGAAAACAGCCCCAGCGATGATGACTCACGTCTCTGTAATGCCACGTTAAGTTTGCTAAATGCAGCTGGCTTGTGGTGTAGCACGGGGACGGCTCAGCCCCAGCCCTGCTGCGGCCGCCTGGGCTCGGCTGGGAGTGAGGCTTTACGGAATCAGAAACGACAACTGATCTGAGTAAGATCTGTGGATGTGATTTAGTCTACACCAGGAGCCGTTTGTGGAAAATGCAGCTTGTACGGTGATTTCTCACATCTGCAGCCACAGCCCCTGCTCCTGTGCAGCACAGAGCCTGCAGCGAATCGAAGCACGTGCTGTGCAGTGTGGGTGTGAATGGCCAAGCTTGCACTCGGTGTTAGGAGGATCCTGCTGGGAAAACCATGAGGAAGCACAGATAAAGTCATGGGCAAAGTGGAAGGGTGCAGATGCAGGCACACACAGCAGCAGAAGAAATGCAGAGACGTGATAAAGCCAACTGCAGTTGCAGGACAGAATCCACTTCTGAAGGATGTGTTTGCATCCAAACTGTGCGCCAGCAGCAAAAGGTCTCCTGGACTGCTGCTGCTGTTGGCTGGTGATGAATGGAGGCAGGGAAGAGAGGAGGTAAAGAACAAAAGTGCTCAGAGGATTTGCTGAGATGCAGATCTTGCCGAGCATCCTTGCTGAGCTGCAGGAGGGAAGCAGCAGCAAGATTTTGCGCTGCTCATGCCCACAGGTGGGCTGCAATGTGGGATAAACACGCAGGGCAATCCGTATCTGCTTTGTGCATGGGGGGCGACTTGCTGAGTGTGCAAAAGTGGATTTTATTCGAGGATGTCCTTACACATGTGCTTGTCTTTAACTCTCCCTTTCAGCTCATGACTTAATCCCTTATCATTCCCCTCCGCAGCTCTTCCAGCAGCTTCCAGCACGTTTCCAGCCAACAAAGGTTCTTGACCTGTCTCACTTTCTTGCCCTGCAGTCCTTCTTCCTCCTCTTCACCCAGAGAGACACAAAGCCCTTCAGGAAGTTCAGGTTATTGCCCAACATGTCATCAGGACTAAGGGCATCACCTCGAATTCGTTGCACAGATCCTTTGACAAAGGAAGTGCTAAAGAGAAAGGGGAAGCACATAATTTGGGCTACTTTTCCTGCAGAGAAACTTTGCCTCCTGCCTTTTCTTAGGTTCCTTTGCAAACTCATGCACGACAAAATATTGTTGCTGGTGAGTTTGTCAGGTGGCAGCACTCGGGGCCCAGCTGGTGGTGGAGCTGGGCAGGCAGCCCAGGAGATGGATTGTCTCATAGGAGCCACTGGTGGGACCTGATTCCGCCCTCATCCGACCCCAACAACGCTTCAGGAGGCGTCGTTCATCTTCGGGAGGTGTCGTGAGGCTGAGGTCACCTTCACAGGGCCTTGGGGGAGGTAACGTGTGTTGGCCTGGAGCAACAGCAGCTGCTCTCCAGGCACTGATTCGGAGTGAGCCCTGCCTCGGCTGCAAAGGAGAAAACCTGTTGGAAAGCTCACGCTGAGCTTTGCCACAAGGCTGTGGTGTCCACACAGAGCTGGGCGAGTGGTGGGGGCCTGCCCTGACCTTTATTGCAGCAAGGGCACCTCCGCTGCCCCCCTCCCTGTCCCTCCGCGGGGGCTTTTCCCGTTAAATTCAGGTTGTTCCACGGAGCAGGCTCAGGGGCTGCCTGCTAAATCAGACAATTAAATCCTTGAGTCCGGGTTTTAGCGTTTCCATGTGCCGCGAGTATCTTAATCCGGGCTGCTTGGGGAATTTTTATCCCGCGGATCCCTCGGTATGCCTGGAATGTTTGCTTTTCCTACTGCGTGCGTGTGTTTGAGGCACTCCTGTAAAAACAAGAACTTCCTGCCCGCCTTGTAAATCTTCTCCCTGGATCGGCAGTCGCCTTGGGTGATTAATAAACGGGCGAGCCGAACCTGGCGCCCGCGGGGAGCACGACAGAGGGACCACGAGGCTGGCCGCCCTCCAGAGCCCGCCCAGGGGACGCGCGCGGTGACACCGTTTTTCGGTAAGAGCCTGGGAGAGGAAGAAAGAAACGGAAATTCCAGCGAGCTAAGGAAATGCACCAGCGGGCCAGGGCTTCAGAGGCGTTTTCTATTGTATCATCGAGCACGCAGCTGAAGCACGTGGCTCCGCTGGGAGGTCGCTCGGCCGACAGCGCAGCGCGACGTTGGCACCGCGCTTCCCTGGAGCTGGCCGTGGGACTCCCGCATCGCTGCTGCACTGTGCCGGAGCTCAAGGCGTTGAGTGTACTCTAGGGCCTGGTGTGCTCAGGGCCGATTGTAGCCGAGTTTGGTTTCGCTCTCGCTCTTTTCCTTCTTATTTCCCCAATTCTCTTCCATCCTCTTCTACCCTTTGCCGGACTCCTTGGCCTTCCCTGGGACACGGGCACGCTGCTGGCTCACAGCCACCTGGATGCCCACCGGGACCCCCAGGGCTTTTCCTGCAGATTTGCTCTCCTGCTGGGTGCCCCCAGCGTGCCCTGGTGCCTCCGGTTGTTCCTCCCCAGGGCCAGGACTTTGAGCTTCCCCGTCTTGAACTCCAGGAGGTTCCTGGCAGCTCAGAAATGTGTGGCGAGAGGGTCACGGGACATTTCACACCCTCCGTGCCCGCACACTGAATGCCTGGAGCCGCATCTCAGTAACAAGCCCTGCGGCAATCCGTTGCCTTTCAGCAGTGACAGCTTGCTGTCACCCTCCCTGTCACCACGCCAGAGCTGGCAGTAACGCCACCGAGCCCGGTCTCCAGGGTTTCTTTTTCCCCAGGGATGCTCCAGGTGTGCATCGGTGGCACAAGTTGGGCATGGGATGGTGCTGCTGAAAAGCGGTCCCTGGAGCACCCCTCACCTCCCCGTGCTGCATCTCCTCCTCGTGCCTCTCCCCTGACACGTCTTTGAACCGAGATACCTCCCCCTCTCCCCCAGTAGCCCTGCAGCCCCTGAAGAAATGGCAAATGTGAAGATTTTAGCTATTTAATTGTCGTTCTGGTAGGACATTATCTCTGTGACATTTAAATGGGGCAAAAAGGAAGATCCAGCCATCCATCCACCCGCCATTCCCACCCTGTATTCCATATTTTGGGATCTCTCAGGCCGTTAAGAAGCTGCTGCTAGCTCAAAGACCAGCCCAGCTGCCCCGAGAGGCAGCCTGGTGGAGGAGGAGGAGGGCGCTGGGGGCTCTGGGAGAACAGCTGGTCTTTCTCCTGTCTGGTTTTGTTCTGTGGTATTTGCATGAAAATTTAGCAGCAGGCTGCCCGGCAGTGGCTGCTGTCTCCCTCGTCTCGCCTGCCTCCTCTCCTCAATCTTCTCCCACCTCGAGCCCTCCACAGAGCGGCTGTGAAGCCAAACCTTCCCGGGGGGGTGAGCTGGAGCCCGCGGGGCATGCAGAGGTGACAGGAGCTGGCTCTTGTGCCACCCCATGGCCTGATCCCCCCCGCCCTGCCGTCCCTCCCACCGGCAGGAAATCGCACCCAGCGCGCCGCATTTCTCAGGAAAGAGCGAAAATGCCACAAAGGTGAGAAAGTGGCCGAATTATTGCTGGCCAGAGCAGAAAAGGACAAGTTAACCTCCAGGAATGGAAATGACTCACTTCAAGAATGGGGTGGAGGGGGAGTGGGGGGGGGGGGAATTAAAATGCGGAGAAGGGGAAGAGAAGGACAGCGGCCCCCTTGTGATGGCCACACGGCTTAGCCAAAAATTTGCACATCACCCCTCGCATTTCCTACCTCGTCCTTGACGTAGGGGCAGGAGATGCCCGTGTGAGCACCAGCACAGTAGGAGCTGTGTCTTGGGGGATGGCTGTCTGTGGGGACAGCCCTGTCAGCCCCTCTGCACCGTCACCAGCCCCGGTCCCCACGTGGCTCCAGCTGCTCCCCCACTGGGGCTGCCTGGGTTCCCCTCCAGGCAGCGAGGGATGCTGCCCTTCTGCAAAGCCTTGGCACGAGGCTCGCAGGCTGGGCACTCGTTATCCCAGGAATAATTAAGGTCGTGGAGGTCGTGAGTTTGCAACCTGCCGTCCCTGGGGACCCGCAGGACACGGTATCCCTCTGGGACCCTTTGAGCATCTGAGGATGCAGGGTGCCACCCGAGGTGACACAGGCTGGAGATGTCCCCAGGGGCAGGTAGGACACAAGCCCCTTGTTGTGTCCCCAGGGACATCCCTGCGGTCCCTCCAACGTGCTATTCACGAGCCATGGGTCAGCAGCCCCAACAGCTCAAGCCTGCACGGATCTTGGCACTGGGAAACAGCACGGGAATGGGGAATGGGCACTTGTCTGGTTCCTGGAGCCCCATTTTTCCTTCTTGCTTTAAAGCAGGAGCTTGGCAGAGGGGCGGGAGGGATTTTTCAACATCCCAAGGCTTGGTGGCCAGGATGTGGCACCTGGCTGCCTGCACGCTGTCACCGTCCCTCCGGGACCAGTTTGCTGGCTGCAAACCTCCTCCAAATTGTGCGCATCCTCCCCGGCTTGCGGGCTCGGGAGCGGCGGCTGGGAGCCGCGAAGAAAGCTGAGGTGATCTCATCCCGCGAGCATTTTCTTGGCTCGTTCACCTCGCTCCAACGCCTCGCCGATAAGGCTGGGCGGTGAGGTCAGTGGCAGGGTTTGGCATCGCCGAGCTGTGTGTCATGCAGGGAGCCCGCGGCCCCGGCACCTGCGCTCACCTCCTCCCCGCTGCTGCCCCAGGTTTTGGGGTCGGGGCTGCTGGGAACCCTGGCTGCTTCTCCCCACAGCCGAAAAATTGCTGCTCTGCCTGCTTTTCCTAAAGGGGGGAAGCGTTACAGAGGAGATAACACATCAGGAATGTAATCTGATGGCTAAACAGATTTGAACCCTCACGAATCACAAGCACCCTGGCTCTGACCGAGGATGTGGCACATCACTGCCTATCCGGCATCCCTGCCTCCGTCCCTGCTCCCCAGCCTTGCCAGTTCAGCCTCTCTGCCCTGCAAAACTACCAAATCTGGGTTAATGGGGCTGCCTTCGACCTTTCTGCATGCCTCATCCTCTGATGGGTCCACGTGGGGAGCCGGGCAGGTCTGCGGGACGAGGTTGATCCCTGATGTTCAATAGCCAACTGCTGTTCGGCCCCCTCCAGGGGTAGATGGAAAGGTGGAGGCTTCTCCTATCTGCAAGTGGCAGAAAGAAAAAGAGGAGCAGAGGGCTTTTCCTCTTCAGATCACTTTCCAGAGTGGTGTTATCAGCCCAGGAGGGGTTTCCTGCTGCCAAAAATAGAGCGGTGTTGAGATAGGAAGGGAAGCGGGATGACGCAGGCATAGATAAGGCTGGCGGATGAGCCAGGGGAGGCAGCTGGGGGGCTCCGCTCCTACCGGGGCCTCTGCCACGCTGGGTCCCCAGATCCCATCGGGAAGCCCCGGCAGGGCTGGGGACCTCCCCGCCACCTGCAGCGTGGTCTCCACGTTGACCTGGGCTGGAAGCTGGCGTTGCTCAGCCCTCGAACTGGTCAGTGAGCTGCCAAAAACAAGCCCAGTGCCTGCATCGTGGGGAAAACCGGCTGCTTTTCGGGCTCTGGAGCAAGAACCCGTCACACTCCCACATGCCCGGCTGAAGGATGCCGCTGGCTGGCAGCGGGGCTCTGGCCGAGCGGAGCTTCCCTGGCCCCTCGTCCTTCCCGGGATGGGAAGGGGACGAGCCCGACGGCCCGCTCTGGCCTTTGTTCGGCGTTTGGAAGGTGCCGAATTCCCTCTCTCCGGAATGAGAGCGCTTAATGTCCCGTATCTAATTAGCAATTTTCCCTGCACCTGCCCCTCCGCTGCCCCCCTCCCTGCCGCCCCCCGCACCATCTGCCGTCTCGGGGCCCGCGGGCGGACGTGCCGGGGAGCTCTCGGCCTGCACGTGGGGGCAAAGCGGCTTCGTTCCCCGCTGGGAAGGGGCAGAGCCCCCGTCCCCGGGCACCCCAAGGCCACAGAGCCCCGCTGTGACCCTCCATCGCCGCGTCCCCTCCATCCTCACCCTTTCCACCCCTTGACGAGCAGCACCTCAGCGCCCATCCTGGGGCTGGGGGTGGCGATGGCTGAGGGGGGGGAGCACGAGGGCAGAGCAGATGGGGCCGACGGGGACTTTTTGTGTGTGTGTGTGTGTTTTGTTTTATTTTTTACTTATTTTTTTCCCTTTCTGGGGGTGGCTGGCAGACAATGCCGTGCCTCTCGCAGCTTTGATCGCACACCAAGATTGATGCGGCCGGGCCAGCTGGCGGCCGAGCCCCGCCGCCCCCGACCCCCACCTCAGCGCTCGGCAGCTGCACCACGCCGCCACCTCCCCCCCCGCCCCCCCATGCCTGCCACCCCCTCCCCGGCCACCGGGCACCGGCTCCGTGTCCCCCCCGTCCCTTTTTTCCCCTCAGCACCCCCCAGAGCCCCGGCGGCCGGGCTGTGTGAGGAGGGGGGGGAGCAGCCCCGAAATGGCGGCGGCGGGGCGGGCGCTGCTCCCCCTGGCGGCGGTGGCGGTGATGGCGGCGGGGCGGGCCCCGCATTCCGGGCATAGCAGAGCCCGGCCCGGCCCGCAGTCGGCACCGGCCGCGCTCCGAGGGCAGCAGCACGGCCTCGGCTCTCTCGCCATGCCCCGGTAAGTGCCGCCCGGCCCCGGGATCCCGCGGGCAGGGGGCTTCTCTTTGCCCCCCCGGGACGGGACGCAGCCCCCACAGGCAGCCCCCTCAGCTCGGGGCTGTGCAGAGCCGGCCTCCTCCCGCTGCCCGGCGGCGGCAGCGGCTCCTCGACGGTCCCCGAGCTCCCTTCCGACGTCCCCAACCTCCCTGCCTGTCCCCGAGCTCCCCTCTGATGTCCCCAAGCTCCCCTCCGACGTCCCCTCACTCCCCTTCGATGTCCCCGAGCTCCCCTTCGACGTCCCCAAGCCCCCTTCCGATGTCCCCTCACTCCCCTCCGACATCCCCTTTCTCCCCTCCAACGTCCCCTCACTCCCTACTGACATCCCCAAGCTCCCCTCCGGTGTCCCCTTCCTCCCCTCCACCATCCTTTCATTCCCTTCCAACGTCCCCTCACTCCCCTCCACTGTCCCCTCGCTCCCTACTGACGTCCCCTCGCTCCCCTCCAACGCCCCCTTGCTCCCCTCCACCATCCTTTCATTCCCTTCCAACATCCCCTCGCTCCCCACCAACGTCCCCAAGCTGCCCCCCGAGGTCCTCTCGCTCCCCCCCGGGTCCCCTCGCTCCCCACCGACGTCCCCCCCATCTCCCCACGCAGGTGCCCGCCTCGCCGCTAGGTCCCGACGCGAGCTCCTCGGAGGGAAGCGCGGCATCGCCGGCAGAGATGAGGACGGCGGAGGACTCGAGCGGGACGGTCCTGCACCGCCTGATCCAGGAGCAGCTGCGCTATGGGAACCTGACGGAGAACCGCACGCTGCTGGCCATCCAGCAGCAAGCCCTGCGCGGCGGCAGCGGCGGCAGCCCCCGCTCCTCCCTGGAAAGCCTGACCCAGGAGGAAAGCCAGATGGTGCAGCAGTCCACCAGGCAGGAGCCCCAGGGCCAGGAGCATCACGCTGACCACCTCTACTCGGAAAACAGCGGCTACCGCCTCTGCCAGCCCCAGCACAAGGGCGAGGAGCTGCCGAGCTACGAGGAGGCCAAGGCGCACTCCCAGTACTATGCGGTGCAGCGGGGTGGGCAGCAGCCTGGGGGGGCCGAGAGCGGCGCCCAGCGCCCTGACGACTCACTGAAGGACCTGAAGCACGGCCACGTGCGGTCGCTGAGCGAGCGGCTGATGCAGATGTCGCTGGAGAGGAATGGGGCCAAAGCGCACAGCCCCATGAGCTCATCCCACAGCTACCCCCAGCTCTCCCGGCACTACACCCTGCGAGGGCAGCGCCCCGAGGGGCCGGAGCCGCGGGGGCCCCCCCCAGAGTATCCCTACATCATCCCCAGCCAGGATGCGGCAGGAGCTTACCTGCCCCGACCCTGCTCCCGGGATGGTCCCGGCTTCCAGCACCCTGAAGTCAGGTAACCCGCAGAGCCTGCGCGGGTGCCACGCTGTTTTTGGGGTGTGGGGGTGCCATGGCTTCGCAGGGCGGCCAGGCAGCACCGTTTGCCCCAGTTTTCCCTGGCGTAGCCAGACCGCAGTTCATTTTTTTCCAAGCGGCAATGAAAACCCTGCTGTTCTGGGAGGGATTTGGGGTTAATTCAGGAGCTGGAACCAGATCAGGAAATGGCTAAATTCGGAACAGGCACGGGCCAGTGTGGAAGGAAAATGTGTTCCCTGGGGTGGAAAATGCCACCCGGCAATCCCCAGCCAGAGATGCCCGCGGGCCCTGGCACTGGGCTCCCCTCCATGCCACAGGGGAGCTGCTGGGGCCTCTGCCTCTGGCGTGGATAAGTTTTGAGCACTTCTTCCTCCAGCAAAGCCCAGCTCCACTTCGAGACCCGTGGGTGCAGAGGTTCAGGCGTCGCCTGGCATTTGGGGAGGGCTGGAAGCATCGTTTTGAAAAGGGGGCGAAGAGGGGAACTGCAATAGGCAGGGGGACGCACGCTGCTCCACGCCTTGCTGACCTGCCCGGGCTGAGAGCGATAGCATCTCTGGCAGGAAGCGCTCTCCTTCCAGGGAACAAAGAGGGGAAGGGGAGCCGTGAGGAAGATGCGTTTGTTCTTCCTCACTCCTATATCACCCCGCAGGAATGCGGGCTCCAGCGGGGCGGTCACACGGCTCGGGGTGGCCGAGGCGGCTGTGGGATGTCGAGGAACTCCGAGCGCTGTAACGAGGAGGTATTAATAGTTTGGTGGTGAGCCTTTGAGCCAGGAGCCGTGCCAGGAGCCCTTGCTTTGCCCGGAAAGTAATGAGGAAAAAGGGTAGAGCTGCAGGCTTTCAAGGCACATCCATTGCTGAGGATTTTCCTAGCTGCATCATCCCCAGTCACAGGGTGGGACTGGAGCCCCTCCTGGCACAGCCGCCAGCTCCTGAGGTTCTCAGGTGCTTAAATCCTGGCTGTGGAGGTGCTCAAGCTCCAGTCAGCGCTGTGAGATGGGATTTACTTTGCATTTGAGAGTGCTTGAGAGAGAACACAAACCCTTCCTGGCCTTGGAAGGCAGGCTGGGTGCTCTCAGAGCCTCCCTCATCCTTTTGGGAGACCTGGGGGCACCCAGCACCTGTTTCATCCCTCTGGCGAGCCCAAGCAGCACCCGCAGGTGCTTCGGGAGCTTCGTTCTTCCCCAAGGGTCACCTAGAGGAGTCAAAACACGGGGGCTACAAGAAATCCACGGGGTGCCAGAGCTGCTTGGCGTGCTTTCTCCCTGCCAAGCCCCTCAGCATCCCGCTCCTTCCTCCCAGCAGGCTGATGCCATCGCCCGTCCCCGCGGCGTTCCTGCCCGTGCCAAGCGCGCTGGGCTCGCTCGGCCCCGCCGGCGTGGAGGCCCTGATGAGCGCCCAGGCGGCCTCGGCCGGCAGCCGGCTGGCCCAGGCGGACGCGGTCCTGCGGGAGAACGAGAGGCTGCTGCGGGAGAACGAGAAGCTGCGGCGGGAGCTGGAGAGCTGCGCGGAGAAAGCCGGTCGCATCCAGAAGGTGAGCCGGCCGCCGCGCCGGGGTTGGCGTCTCGGGGCGGGATGCGGGGTCCCAGCCCTGCCATTTCTTTGGGAATTGAGCAGCGAGCGTGGATGCTCATGGAGCCACCTCTGCTTTGACCCAGGGCTTTGCCCACCGAAGTGCATCCCTCTGGGAGGTGGGGACGTGGCTCCGTGACCTCCCACCCCTGTTGGGCTGCGAGCTGGTCCCCCCTCCCCGCGTGGCTTGGTGTGCACAGCGAGGCTTTGTCCCCTCTTTTGGGGCAGAGCTCGTGCATTTGCTTCCTTGCCGCCTGGGGCAAACAGCTGCTGGGGAAATTCACCACCCTTTTGTGTTTTAATCTCTGCCCCCTCCTTCTGGTGGCTGCGCCCTGCAAACAGCTGTGCTTCAGTGGCAGAGCAGCTCCTCGTCCTCGCTGAGGGGGGGCAGAGAGCCCATTCTGTGCCTCCGGTAGCACTCGGGCTGCCACAGAAAGCCCTTTGTGCGGCTGTGCACAAGGACAGGGCTGTTCCCCACCGGACAGATGGACACTTGGAGGCACAGGGAGAGGCTGGGCCAGCACAGGGGGACTGCGGCGCAGCCAAATCCACGCTAGGGCCAGTGAGAAAATTCCCTCTGTGCCCACAAAGCTAAAAGCAGGGGGAAAAAAAAAACAGCTTTTCCCCCCAAACACATACTGTGGTGGGGGTTCCTCGCTGCCACTCCCATGGGTTTGCTGAGTCCCGTTGGCAGCTTAGGGCAGGTCAAGAAGCCCGGGCGATGTTTCGCCAACATCTGCCTTTTCCTCATTCCACAAATATCTCACCCCCGCCCGTCACTTCCTCCTCCCCAGCTGGAAACGGAGATCCAGCGCATCTCGGAGGATTACGAAAACCTCATGAAGGCGTCCTGCAAGCGGGAAGCGCTGGAGAAAGCCATGAGGACCAAGAGAGACGGCGAGATGCGGCGGCTCCAGGACTTCAACCGAGACCTGAAAGGTGAGGGTGGCTGCGACCCACAGGAGCATCGGGGTGGTCCACTTGTGTCCCCCGCTTCCACGGCGGCTCTGGTTGGCCAGACCCCTTCACACCCCCATCATGGCTTTTCCCTGACATGTTTCTTTTTAGAAGTTTCATTACTCTGGGTGTTTTCACCGAGGGCTCCTGCTTCATCCGATCAAAACAATTATTTTAAATCTGAATTTTTCTTTGCACTTTTGTGCCAGAACGGTTGGAATCGGCCAACAAGCAGCTGGCCAGCAAGACCCAGGAGAACCAGGAGAGCAACCAGGGCACGGTGGCGAAGCTTCTGGCACAGAGTAAGTCCCTGGGGGCTCGTCTTCACCTGGCTCCCCTGCGGCAGGGACTCGGTGCAGAAGCCTTTAAGCTGGGGGAGGAGGCGGCGGGGGCCGGGTGGGAGCTTTTTGCCCTTCCCCGGGGAGGGCTGTGCTGCTCCGGGCGCTGGACTCGAGCCATTAATCCCGGCCGGCCGGCGGGGTGACCTGCATTCTCCACATTCCTGCTGCTGAGCCGGCTCTTCCAGCACAAAGTCCGCACTCCCTCCCCGCGCCCGCCTGGCCCTTCCTTTGCTCCTCTCTCCTGAGCAAGCCGGGATTTTTTTTTGGGGGGGGAGGGAATACAGCAAAATCCATCTCTACGTTTCTGCTGTGTGTTATTTCAGCAGAGAGATGGTGTTGGTGTTACAAGGGAGGAATTGCATCCTCTTCCCTGTAGTGGCTACTACAAGCCAGGACTGTGGTTTTTGTTTTTTTTTTCTGTCACAATTCAAATTTTGGGCTGCAATATGCCAAAAGGCGGTTTTCTGATGCAGCTAGTGTCCGTGCTTGTGGCCGTGTCCATCAGGACATGTCCATGCTCTGATGTCTGTGCTGCTGGGATGTCAACCATCACCGACACACCACGTGTGCTGGGCAAGGGCTGCTCACACCATGCAGCTGGGTCAAGAATCACAGGCACGGCCTCTTTTTTAGGGGCCTCCGTACGGTCTTTCCTCCCTCACCTTTGTGTCTCCGGGGCTGAGCTCTGCGTTTTTCTGCAGGCTATGAGCACCAGCAGGAGAAGGAGAAGCTGGAGCGGGAAGCCTCCCTGCTGCGCAGCGCCAACGAGGACCAGCGCCGGCGGGCAGAGCTGCTGGAGCAGGCGCTGGGCAGCGCCCAGGCGCGGGCAGCCAAGGCGGAGGCCGAGCTGCGGAAGAAGCGGGCGTACGTGGAGAAGGTGGAGCGGCTGCAGGCAGCCCTGGGCCAGCTCCAGGCCGCCTGCGAGAAGCGGGAGCAGCTCGAGCTGCGCCTCCGCACCCGCCTGGAGCAGGAGCTGAAGATGCTGCGAGCTCAGCAGGTGGGGGCATCCTGGGGACCGTGTGGCAGGAGGCGCCGGCGACCTCCATCCCGGCATCTCCTCACCTTCTCCGTGGGTCTTTTTTTTGTCTGCTTCAGAGGCAAGTGGGCGCCGCAGGCGGGGGGACGCCCGAGCTGAGTGCCCACAGGCTGTCCGAGCAGCTGAGGGAGAAGGAGGAGAAGATCCTGGCCCTGGAGGCTGACATGACCAAGTGGGAGCAGAAGTACCTGGAGGAGTGCACCATGCGGCAGTTCGCCATGGACGCCGCCGCCACCGCCGCCGCCCAGCGGGACACCACCCTCATCAGCCACTCGCCGCGACACTCGCCCAACAGCAGCTTCAATGAGGACCTCCTGCTGGCCAACCACAAGCACCAGGAGATGGAGAACAGGTAGTCCCACCTCAGCAGGCCTGCTTTCCAACGAGCTGCTCGTTGGGCGGTGCGGTCACAGAGCATCCCTGGTGGGCTGGGTGGCCCCAGTGAGGCTTCATCTAAGGCTTCGGCTCCATCATGCTGGCCGATGGTCCTCCTCCTCTTCTCAACTTCTGCCTCTTCACCTCTCCAGGTTAAAAGCCCTTCATGCCCAAATCCTGGAGAAGGACGCTGTCATCAAAGTCCTGCAGCAGCGCTCGCGGAGGGATCCTAGCAAAGCCCTCCAGGGCTCCCTGCGACCGGCCAAGTCTGTGCCATCTGTCTTTGTCGCCTCCGCCGCAGAGGGCACCTCCCGGGGCAGTGCAGGTAAACGAGGACATCCCAGCCCTCCTCACCTCTGCTTCCCAGCAAGGAGCAGCCTAAAATTTCCCCTTGCGATTTTGGAAGTGGCTCTCCATAGCTGGGAGGTCTGGGGGCCTGTTGGGTGGGATTTCTCCCGTGCTGACAAATCCCTAATGACGTCTCCTCTGGCAGGCAAAACCACTGCAGATGAAGTGCCAGCGGCGCCCACCGCTGTCCCTCCACCCTCTCACGCCAAGTGTGGCAGCAAGGATGGCAGCACACAGACAGACGGGGCGGCGCAGAGCTGGGGCGAGGGCGCAGAGTGCCCGGCCGGCTCGCAGGGTGAGTCCCATGGTCCCCAGGGACGCTCCGAGGGATGCGGGAGGTGCAGGGAGCAGGGCTGGGTTTGGCTGTCGGCTTTGAGCTGAGACTAAATCCACTAAAACCAAAGCAGCCTGGCTCCAGGAAGAAAATCCTGCTTGCTTCTCCAGGCCTCACGTTCTCCCCTCACTTCTCTGCAGAGACCTCGGCCGCCCCCAGAGCCCCAGACCTGTCTGACATGGTGGAGATCTTGATTTAAGGCTCTTCTGGCCTCCCTGCCTCGACTTCCCCAGTGCAGCCGGGGAGAGCTGCCGTCACCGTGGTGGAGCTGTCCAAAGAGGAGAGGCGACAGTGCAGTCCTCCACGTCCAGGCTTGGCCCCTGTCCCCACCATGTGCCCTGCGCGTGTCCCTGGGGACGCTGGAGCGCCTGGCCCCGGTGGCAGCTGCCTGATGGCCCAGGAGATGTGACCCCCTGTAAATATGCCCCTGTTTTGTAGGACGGGAGCAAATGTATTTATCATTTCAGCCTCCTCCCCCACTTCCCCTGGGGTTTCTTCCCATCCCTCCCTTGTTGACTCCTTCCCATCTCCATCCCCATCTCAGGAGCTGCTGGGAGAGCCCTGGGCACATCCCTCTTTTTTTTTTTCCACAAAGGGGGGGAATGTAGTGTTGGTTAAGCAAAAAAAACAAAAAGAAAAACAAAAACAAAAACAACCAAAAAACAACAATAATAGAGGGAATGGAAGGTGGAGGAGAAACCTGCTGGAGATGAAATGCTCGGAGTGGAGCAAGCGTGCACCATGTCCAGGTGGGACGTGCCGCCCCGTGGCCCCCTCCTCTACTGGCAGCTGGCTTCTGCCCGTAGCCAATGTTGACTGCTCGGTCCTCAGAACTCAGACACTTCCCAGCCTTGCCCTTTGTGCATATATATATATTTTTCTTTCTTCTTCAAACGTGTGCATTTGCTGGACAACTGCATTTTTTATTTTCTCTCCCAGACACGTAAAAAATGCGTTTGGTTCTCATGCATTGTTTACAAAGTGGAAAACAAAGCAAAATATGAAAGAAGAAAAAAAAAAACCCACAACTTAATATATTTTATATTAATATTGGTATTTCTTTTTAAGTATTTCGTGCTGTGAACTTTTTTTTTCCTGCCAAAGACGACGAGTTCTTGTTTGTGCGTTTTAAGTTATCTGAAGTATTTAAACGTAAACCTGGCTGTTTCGTTATGCCGCCCTATACCGAGATTGCTGTAGCATTCCACTTGGTATAACAATATTTTAATAAAAAAATAAATAAAAACCCACACATCTCGACCCTCCCAGTGTTCTTTTCATATGCGATGCCGTGCTCACTCGGGGAAGTGGAGGTTGGGGTGGAGGACACAGCCGTGTGATGCCCCACAACCATCCTCTTCCTCTTGGTGACTTCCTCGCTGCCAAGTCTTCAAGCCCTTCCTGGTCCCCAAGCTCTTCTAGGGCTTCAGCAGCCACCTCTCAGCCCTTCCCGTGCTGCCTGGCTCCTCACTCTTTTCTTCTAGAAGGCCAGAAGTTCTGGTGGTCGAGATGGGGCTGCCTTAGGACTTGCACAGCCACAAAATGATGCTCCCCGGCTTGATGCTCTTAGCCGCAGTCACTTGAACTTAGTTTCTAGCAGCTGTCACACTGATGGACCACCCTGGAAGGTGGCTTCTGAGCACAGTGGGTACCAGTGGGACGGTGATGCTGAACAGGAGCTCCGAGCCACCCTTCCTATCCGCTGTGTTCCTCCTGTGAGCACGTCTCCATCCCGCTGTGATGTGCAGCCGCTGCACGGCCTCTCTCCCTGCTGTGCTCAGCACGGCGGCTTTGGAGATGCCGCGCTGGGGAGCTTTGGCTCCTCGAGCCCAAGGCTGTGGGGGAGCATGGCTGAAAATTTAGGAGCCTCCATCCCTTTAGGGGCGGGTTGGAGAGGCCCAGAGGGATGGGAAGCCCTGAGCTGGGTTGTACCTGCCCTGCCTCCCCCTGCTCCTGCTCCCCAGGGGCTGCAGCGGCCGCTGGGGAAGGGCTGCAGCATTCCTGGCATACCGCAGCGCTCACGCCCGCTGCTTTATTTACCCGAATCCGGATGCAGGTCGGCCTTGCAGCAGGTCTGGCTGCTTGCAGGCGGCTTTTCAAGAGCTGCAAAAGAAAAAAAAAGGAAGGGGAAGGAAAGCCCCAAAGCCCACCGATAAAGGAGGCAGGATGGGGCAGGAGGTCCCCCGCTGCTGCAGCCAGCAGGGCCGGGGCTGCTTTGTTTTGGTAGGGTTGCTTTCCAGCTGCAGGAACAGCCTTGATGCAGCTCAGGCAGCAGGGCTGTGGGTTAGGAGGAGCTGAGAACCCACCACAATCCAGCCTGAGGGCCCATGCTGCTGCAGCAGCCTCCACCGCTGAGAAATGCCTCCCAAATTTTGCAGACAGGGGAGGAGGCGGCAGGCAGGTTGGCTCCGACAACTCCGATTCCCTTCCCTGGAGGCAGTGCCAGGGTAGGAGCTGGGCTCTGTCCCCACAGCATTGCCCCTGTGCCTCGCCCCTTGTGTCCCTGGCTCCCTGTGTCCCGAGGAGGGGTGGCTGCAGATGGCTACCAAGATGGAAAAGGGCCAGCACAGGCTCTGCTCCCAGTGCCACCACCATCACCCCGGTGGCTTCGAGTCAGTCACCGCGTGCCGGGCCAGCAGCTCCCTGCTGGGTGAAGGGGAGGTGGCTCGGGTAGGGATGTTCCCATCCCTCCTGTGGTATGGCGAGGCTGTGGGCTCTGCATGGGTCAGGGCACAGCTGAGGGGTTCAGTGGTGTCCCCCCAATTTTCCTTGCAGCCCTGTGGCCACCAGGAGAGCCTCACCCCCCCCACGCTGCTCCCCAGCAGCATCTCTGAAGCCCTGTCTCCTGCTTTCCCTCTTTCCTCCAGGCTCCCTTGGAGGTTGGAGCTTGGTCCTTGGAGCATCCTTGAAGCTTGGCCTCCTTCTCCAGAAGCTCCCTTCTCCTCCTCCTCCCCCTGCTCTCTGTTTCCACGAGCCAAATGCTACAGCTGGAAGGGGGAAGCGGCGCTCACCGCGATCTCCCCGTGAGGGAAAGCACCTCTTTACAAAGCTGAGAAATCCCCGGCTTCCCACCAGGATTAGGCAGCGAGGGAATTTCGCCTGTCTTCCAGCTAGCCCCCGTTTTTCTGGGGGAAGATTTGGAGGAGGCCGGGCAGGGGCGAGCTGCCAGGCGCTGCAGCTTCTCAGCAAACCAGTCGGGCAGAGCGCGCCATCGGCTCCATCTCAAGTCCCGGCTTGCTCCGGGGGCCGGCAGGAATGAAGCTCTCCCCGCCGCGCCAGCTCTGCCCTGCTCCCGTTCCTCCCGACCCTGGGGCTTCTCCTTCCTCCCCAGCCCCTGGCCTTTCTCCTCCTCCTCCTGTCCTGCTGTGAGGGACGGCGGCCGATGGCTTTTTGGGGCCGAGCAGAAGCGGCCGGAGCGAGCCGGGCGAATTCCTCATTCCTCGTCCCCGCGCCGCGCTGCCTGCCTGCCATCTTTGCATGCAAACAGTAAACAGGCTGTGATTATCCGGGATGCTTTGAATAACTGTGGCTATTTTTTCTCTTCCCAGTATTCTAAAAAGGCAAAAAATTCCCTGTGGTTTCTGAGTCAACTTTTTTTTTTTTTTTTCTCTCCCCCCCTCGCTCTCTCTTCTCTTTCCTTCCCACCACCTCCGTGACCTTGACAAGCCCGGCCGGTGGGCGAGCTTGGTGCCCGGTTTTGTGCCCGCATGGGGATGCTGCAGGGAGCCCCGGGGGGAACAGAGGGACCCAGGGGTGCCCCCAACCTCAGCCACTGCTTGAAAGCTGAGCTGGGCACAGTGACGTGTCCCCCCTGGCCATCAGAAAGGCTGGAGCCGAAGGACAAGGGGCGAGGAGGCAGCCTGGGGAGGTGGCTTCTCCTAGGGGGGATTCCACTGTCAGAGCTCCTCGGTCTCCTTCAGAGACCTTCCTGAGCAGGTCTGGGGGAGACCTGAGTGGATTTCGAACAGGTTTGAAGCCAGAAGCTCCCGCACAATAATTTCAAGCTCCTGCTTCATTATGAGGGGCTGTGAAATCAGCCTGGGTTTGGGCATCCCTCCCCTGCGCAGCGCTCACACTTGGAGCAAGGGAAGGGAAAAATGTGAGAAAATGTGAGAAATGATTTTAGGGAAATGTGTGTTCCTTTAGCTAAACGCCATGCCCGCTGCCCCCAGCAGTGCTGGAGTTGTCTCCGGCCCAAAACACCTCTTTATTTCCTCATTTATTTCGATAAATAGGCAGGGGCTGCTTTCTGAAGCTTCTCATTTTCCAACGTGACATTGAAAATATGGAAATGGAAAATTTCCATTTCGACTACAGCTGGAGCAGGGCTTTGTGTTCGCTCGCTGGATTTTGCTGGAGCAGGACAGGCTGAGACCTTTGTGGGGCTGCGAGCAGGAGAAACGTGTGCCCCTGTCCGGAAACTTCAGATAAATGGGGACATTCGTGTTTTTCTGCCTTGATGCTACTTCCAGGCTAGAAAACAACCAAAAGCAGCCCAAAAGACGCGGTGGTACCAGGCTGGCAGCCTGTAAGAGATGCAGAACGTGCTGGCATCTGCGTGGGGTGTCTGGAGATGCTTTGCAGAGTGGTGGCATTGTAGGGGCAGAGCAGCCCCAATGCCAGCGCTGCCTGGACAAACGGCCTCGTCGGGATGGACGGATGACATCTGCCCGTGGGTAGCACGGCTGTGACCCAGCCAGGAGCAGCGGTAATTTCTTTCCCTGGCTTCTCAGCTAGGCTCAGCATATTTTGGTTGCACCCCTCCTCCCATCCCACCATACGCATGCACGAAAAATGCTGCTGGGCTCCCCACAAACGTGCACAAACTCCAGGGGCTTTGCTTTGGGGAGCGCTTTGTCCCTGCACAGCGTCACCTTGTCCCTATGCAGCGGCACTTCCCTTTCCACTTTAGAGCTAAAACTCTCCAAAACCACAAATGTGTAAGAATTTTTGTTTGTCGATCAAAGAGAAAGTATGCATTTTTCACTGTTCTCATGCTTAGGAAAATTACAGAAATGTTTTGCATGAAATGTAGGGAAAGTAATTGGCTTCGGGCAGAATGACGGGAGGGGAATTTTTAACTACTGACGCCTGAAATTGAATGTATGAGGTCTCCTGGAACTTTGTCACAGTGGGGGATTGCTTCCCTCGACTTTTCTGGCTCTGAAAAAGCTGAAGCCTGCTTCACTGCAAGCTGATGCTTTGGAGCTGTGCTCCTCTCCCCTCACCTCCAGCCAAGGAGTGAAGGCTGGGATCTCCCCATGCCATGCCATGCCATGCCATCCTTCCCTCTGTGAGCTCCTTGTGCCGAGGTGCCGTGCTTTCCCTCCATGCTCCAGCTGGGTTTTGGCACACTTGTGTTTCTGAGCCAAGAGCTGGGACAGGCGAGCACCAGCTGGACATGAGCTCGGAGCTTGGTGTGGGTTGGAAGGGCCTTTGAGATCAACACGCTTTGCTTTTCTGTGCTCGGAGGAGCTCTGTTGGCTCTTCTTGCACCAAAACCCAGAGAGCAGGTGGTGAACAGGCAGGTAAGGAGAGAAGGACTTGTCTTGCGAGCAGCTGCCGGGCAGGGGAGTCGCGGTTATCTGCCGGCTGTTGTGCAGCGAAGGGCAGGGAGTGGGAGCCTCGCAGGATCCCGCAGGGCATGGGATGCTGGCGGTGTGGGGCGACAGAAAGGAGCAGCAGCACCTTGAGAGAAAAACCAACTTGCAGGGACAAAAACACCAACAGCGAGCAGCAAAACGCAGATTTTGGCCTCAGCGGAAAATGACACGCACTGGAAAATATTCCCACCCACATTTTTACAGCCTTAAAGCACGATGCTTTATTTTTTATTTATTTTATTTTATTTTATTTTTTTGCCTTTCTGCATCGGCTCCAGCATGAAGTAATACCACGCCTGGCCTCGTGATCCCATGGTACATGCAAGCAAATTTGTAAGCGCTGCTGTGCCTGCAGAGGGAAGGGGGCCAGGCCGGTGGGTGCCCTGTGCTGCCGCAGGGCGCTCACCCTGTTTTTGGGAAGCTTTGGGGAGCCCCCTCCGCCGTGATCGTGATCGCCTGCCCTGCAACTCCTGGCACGTCTTGAAGCCATCAAAAGTTTCGGAGTGTGTTGCCATGGCAACACATTATTTTTTCCAGCTGTTATTAAAAAAAAAAAAAAGTGGAATAATGATAATAATAATAATAAAACGGAACCAAGAGAGGAAATTCTAAGAAAATGAAATAAGCCGGAAAGCTGGCGGATCTCTTCCCTCCCCAGCAAATATTGGTGGGAGACAGGGCAGGATCCGGCCCCACGGCACATGCCGGGGCTCTTCCTGAGCTGCTCCATCCCCAAACAGCACCGCCACCGAGGCGTTATCCCGGGGCGGCTATTTCGGGTCGGGAAACATGTGTCTGTGTTGTCACCATGCATTACACAGCTCGACGGCGGGTTGGGAAGAGCCACCCCAAACGGGGTGGCTTTTTTTGATGCTGCATATCACCTTGTCCATCTATTCCTGACCCGTCTTTTCCCAGGGATTGGGAACAACCCTCCCGCATTCTTCAAATACAGGAGAGTCATTCGAGCCGTGGCTCAGAGGTGAGAATTGTGCAAATCCTTCCCCAACTCCCCAACTTTCTCGGCTTCCCTGCAATCTCGGGGCGTCACCGTCCTTGCAGAGCGGTGGAATGAGCAGCATTTCCCTGGCGTCGTAACGCTGATGCAATGGGCTGGTGAATCAGTGGGGCTCGTTCTGCCTCAGCCACGCCGCACCACTGCTGTAGCTACGTTTTGCTATTTTAAGCCGCTCAGCCCAGGCAAAGTGAATGGCGAGTAACTCCGCCGGGTCTGATTTCAAACCTGCTGCGCTAACCCCAAACTATTCTGGTTCACGAGACCCTGCTCCAAACACACGGGACGCCAGGCGGTAACCCAAGCGTCGTGCAACACTATAAAGGGTATAAATAGCACCCACGGCCCTTCTGGCTGTGCTGGAGGGGCAGGGGGAACCACAATGCCCGCGTTTGCCATCGGATGGCTACCGAGGGCCGAGGTCCCGGCGTCCCCCTCGTCCGGGTGAACGAACG
Organism: Netta rufina; assembly: GCF_964035555.1. Lineage (NCBI taxonomy): Eukaryota > Metazoa > Chordata > Aves > Anseriformes > Anatidae > Netta > Netta rufina. Next base: position 11,719,648 of record NC_140132.1, read on the forward strand.
CTGGGGCCGAGCTGGGAGTGAACGCCGTGTCCACATTCTTCAGCCCGAGCCGGGAACGTCAGCTCCTGTCCCGACGCCAAGGGCTGCATTCCTTCCCGATGCTGCTCCCAAAAATGCCGGCCCGGGACGGTGCTGCTGGGTTGAGGAAGGGGCTCGGGGTGGCTGCTGGTGGCACGTGGCAGGGCCGGGCAGGGGCTGGCGGGCGTGCGGCCCCGCGTGTTTACCGAGCAGCGGTGTTGGCCACAGGGAGAGGCAGGAATTCGCTCCCCGCCGGACCCCAAGGGCAGGCGGGCGGACCCGGGGAATTTGCTCCTCCAGCCGGTTGCCATGGCTGCATATTTCGGAGGAGCAAGCAAAGGAAAAAAAAAAAAAAAAGGAAAAAAGAAAACCAAAACGTTTTCTTGGGAGGGAAGAAAAATAGCAGGGGGAAAAAATGCAGAAGAGTAATGAGAAGGACTAGAGAGGCCAAGAAATGCATGAGGTCATCCTTAGAAACTGGTGTCGGAGGAGTTCTCTGTAGCTCGGGCTACTCTAATATTTATTGTGTGTTGTTCAAAACCTGGCTCCTGGCACCGGCCGTGGAGCCCTTCTGAAGCTCCACCACGCCGTGGGCCCTTCTGAAGCATCGTGAAGAGCTGGGGCTGGGCTCCGGGAGCGGCGGAGGGCGGCTGGCAGGGAGCCCATGGGGGTGGCAGGAGGGCAGCACGGCTCGGCTGGCCACCTTGTCCTGGTGGGCACCCAGGTGGCCGTGAGCCAGCAGCGTGCCTGTGTCCCACAGCATGCCAAGGAGTTCGGCAAAGCCCCGAGAGCAGGCTGAGGGCATCCTGCCCCTCTGCTCGGCACTGGGGAGGACACAGCCGGGTGCCAGGGCCAAGCCTGGGCCCCCCAGCACAAGACAGAGCTGGGCATGCTGGAGGGAGCCCAGGGAAGGTCACCGAGCTGCTGGAGGGCCTGGAGCCCCTCTGCTGCGAGGAGAGGCTGCGGGAGCTGGGGCTGGAGCAGGGGAAGGCCGGGGGAGCCCACCCGTGCCCACGGGTGCCTGTGGGGAGCTGCTGGCACGATGGAGCCAGGCTCCTTGTGGTGGTGCCCAGGGACAGGGCAGGGGGCAGCGGGCACAGACCCAAGCAGAGGGGGTTCCCTCAGGGCATTAGGGACATGGAGGGGGCCCAGGCACGGGCCCAGGCTGCCCACGGGGGGATCGGGGGCTTCTCCGCCCAGGGCCGGGGCTGCCCACGCGTGGCACGGCCGGGCCCGGCCTCACGCTCGCTCCCAGGCCGGGCGGGCACTGCCACCTAGCGGCCCCTGCCCGCTGGGGACCCGCCGGGCCTCGGGCTGGTTTTGGGGTTTTTTGTTAATTAAGGAATGTGTTTTATTCATATAGGAACGTGTTTTTGCTGGCTGGTCTCATTCCGCGCCCGGCGACGGCCTTGCTGCCCAGGTGGGAAACAAAACGTGCAAGTGAGGGGTAGGAACTGATTCTAGGGTTGTGAGGCACTGGAACAGGCTGCCCAGGGAAGTGGTGGAGTCACCATCCCTGGAGGTCTTTAAAAGACGTTTAGATGTAGAGCTTAGGGATATGGTTTAGTGGGGACTGTTAACGTTAGGTCAGAGGCTGGACTCGATGATCTTGAGGTCTCCTCCAACCTAGAAATTCTGTGATTCTAGGAAATCTGTTGCCCTCTCCAGGAGGGATTGTTAACATGTGATGCCAATATTATCAAAATAACCACAGTTTTGAAAGCAAGAGGCACAAGTGTAAGCTTTCCACAGAGCTTTCACCCCGTGAAACGCCTCCAAAAGGTCAGCCTCCACCTGCTGCCTCCACTGCTGTGCTCCGCAGGGAAGCTGAAGGATGGAAAACACCGAGGTGGGACCTGTGGAAGAGACCCAAGGTCAGGCTTCTGCTTTCTGGGGAGATACCAAGGTATGACCTACAATGGGACAAATCCCCTTTGCAGGGAGAACGGCGGCATCTGGCAGAGAAACTCCCTGCACTTCCACCAGCCATCAGGTGACTCACGGCTGCCCAGAAGATGCCTGGCCTGGGATTTTGGGAGAGCTCTACATCGAGGAAGAAGTTTTAGCCCGCAGAGAAATGAGCTGGTGAGAGTGTGTGAGGTCCCTGCAGGTCCCTGCAGGTCACTTCTCCTCCTACAGCTGCAGGCCGAGATGGGGCAGGACCAGGCCTAAGTAAGTGCCTGCTTACACCATCCTTCCTCGCTCTCTCTGGGGCCTTAAAAGGTTTGTCAGCACTGAGATCTGTGTGGGAATACTGGCTATATTATATTGCATGAAAAGTATTTTTAAATAGTGGGTTCTTAAATTATTTTGGTGAAGGGAGGCACTTTCGTTGAATTCCAGGGGTTGTGGCAAAAAATACGAATTCTCAGAACCAGAGTATTTTTATTTAGCATTTTCACTGCCTCTCCAGAGGAAGGAAAAATGTATTTAAAACCCATTCCTATTATATTATATTAAACGTATATATAATATATATAATATACACATATATAATCCTGTTATATTATAATACCATCCCTCAATACCATCCCTCAATACCATTATAATACCATTACAATATTGAGGGATGGTATTAAATATAATACAATGGTATTGAGGTGCTTGATGAAGTAATTGGGATGAAGGTGGCCAAGCTGGAGCAAGGTATCTACTTTCCTTCCCTGAAGCATGCCCCAGGCTCCCAGGGAAGGCAGCCCTGGTTTCAGCACTCCTTTTTGCCTCGATATCCACACACATGTGCAGCTCTCTGTACTGCAGCCAGCAGGGAGCAGCTACGGCATGGCTGAGCTCATCGCAGAGGAGCGCGTGGTGGAAAAGCTGTGCCCCCCACCCCAAGCTGCTCCAAGACATCCCGTGCCACACGGCAGACAGGGCTGGGAGATACAGTCAGCCTTGAAAGCAAGAAAAGAGAGCAAATGTAAATCGCGTAGCAAATCCCCAGAGCCTGCTATAGTCATTTATGCTTCTCCAAAGCATTAAGCTACTAGTGAGCCACTCAAATGCTGGGTATCCATGAATTCCTATGGTGTGAGCAGCTGGAGGATGAATGGTCCAGCAGGGACTCCAAAAACACCCAGAACAGCTGGACAAGAGGAGGCAAGGTTGTCTTTCTCCAGCCCTTTCCTGACCCTTACCTCATTTCCAAGACAAGGATCTATGAAAACACAGCAGTCAAAGAACAGAATCGTCAAAAGCACAAAGCATTTTAATGAGGCGAAACATCCTGCTAAGTCTTTCAGTTTATTGGTGTTGAGCATGTTCCAAGCCCTAAGAAAAGGACTCAGAAAAACTATTAAAATAGTTGGCTTACGGGACCTGCAATGTAAGCATGATTAAAATTGATCTGACTCCATTTTGGCCTATGAGAGCTTATCATCTACAGGAATCAGTTTTTCAGAAGTACAGTAACTGTCTCAAATAAGAGGTGTCCAGTTGAGCTTAGGGTGCAACAGCATTGCCCAGTGCTGGGAATAAAAGCAGATACAAAGTTTGGCCACGATATAGCAGTGACTGGATCCTGTGTCCAGCTGAGGAAATCGATACCAGTGCTCTCCTCCATGCCCATGGGCAGGTCCTGGTGAGTCTGGACACCTTCTGTCCTGGTCCAAAGGCAACCAGAAGCTGTGGGAAGGATCCTGTTGCCGACAGTGAGTTTTTTAATATCATCTAGCATTCATCATGGTCTGGAATGTGTGGCTACTCCAGTAACCTAAGCACGGAGAGGAGCTTAAGAGTCATGCTCTCTCATGCATCTCACTTTGATGGATCCAGGAACTACACAACCTCTTCTGGACAGGGCTGGGAGCAGTGAAAGCGGGTGAGTCAGTCAATCCTTCTTGTTCTCGTGCTCACTGACTTTTCTCCTAGTGCAAATGGGGCTTTTAACTTGCAGAAAGGAAGTTAAATAAATATTTTCCACTTCCTGGTAAATGCTCCAATTGTGCTTTTGTAAAAGAAGGGTGGGCTACGGTGACTCCTAGAGCTAATTGCCTCCATTCCTGTAGTGTGTGTGGGCTCTGAAAAACCCTGCTAAACCATAAAACAGCTCAAACTGCCAGAGCAGAGGGAAAAACTTATTTAAGTGATCTGTAAGATGTGACTGCATAAGTTTATAACTGCTGTTCAGTTGACTTCCCAAAGGAGAAGGGGAATGCACAGGGAGGAATGAGCTCTCTGAGGATCACTGCATGTGCAAGTAGGGTGCTGCATCTGGTGTCACGCACAGAGCTACAGTGCAAGGTCTATCTTTTCATCAGAGATAGAGGACAGCCCCTAAAGACATGTTTTGAAGGTTCATTAGCACTGATAAGCAATCAAAAGACCAAACAAGAGGCAGAAACCCAAGTGTCTATCCTGCAGACAGCTCTCTGGGTGCAGCACGGTTGAGCCGGTGTCAGGTCCCTGCCACCAAGTGATGCTCAGGACATTTGTGCCAAGGTGATTTTCACAGCAGGGGCAGGGGGAGCTACCTGGCCGGTCAGTGCATGTTATCCATGCTCCAGATCCCGTCTGCCATGCTCAGTCCATTAAGGATGTAGTATTGCTGAACTTTGGTTCTGGGAATAGTAGCAGGGTAATAATAAAAGACCCGATCGCATGCACTTTCCCTCAGTTTTGTCATCAAAATGTTATCATTTGCCATATCCTGGCTTCTCCCAATACCAGCTCTCACCTGAGCATTAAGCACCACTTGTGTGTGTGCAGAACAAAATACAACAGCATGGCACTAGGGCCTTGCTGTGCGACCCACGCTTGTAAAAGGGCCAGGAGTCCTGGTGTCTGTTGGCAAGGCACATGCTGTGGTTGACACACGAGCCAGCCCCCCACGAGTCTCCCAGGGAGGGAAGAGGTGAGATGGCCAGCCACCAAACACTAGCAATTTATTTCATATTTAGCAATATCACGGCGTGCAACGCTCCCCTTAAAAGGCAAACAAGGGAAAGGCATGTCTCTTACCAACCACAAGCTGAAATCAAATTCAGATGCTCTGTTTCCCTCCAGCCTCTGCTTGTTTAGTGCCATAGTAGCTCTTAGCTTGATGTTCCTAGGAAGTTTTTTTCCATTAAATGCTACATTTCTAGGAACTTGTATACTGCATTTCAGTGTGAGCTACATTTCCCTCTCTGTACATACAGGTATTCCAGCCTGAATGGTCCGACCCTGCAGTGCCTGGACAGCTTTATGGACCTGCATGCTCGCAGCAAGAAATTTAAATAATAATAATAATAAAATAGAAATACGTTGTGAAGGGGAGCAGGCTGAATGTCTGGGGCTTTTTAGCTTTATGTTTAGTGCTGGGTCTCTGCTATTGCAGAAACAGGACATCAGCCTTCCCAGCTCGTGCCCCCTGTTTACAGTTGATGAGACAGGGGAAAAAAATAATAATAAATTGTGTGTGGAGGGAATGCCTTTATGTTTTTGAAATTTCATCTCTTTCTTACCTCAGATGACTGCTGATCTAGGTGAACCCATCCGTCTGTCTGTATGATTTGATATCTGGACCATTCCCTCACCCTCAGTTCTCCTTCCTGGGCTGTGGGAAAAGGGATGGCAAATTTAGAGATATGGGAGAAAAAAAGAGGTAAGCCCCCAGTCTGCTCCTGCCAGACAGGAGAGGAGAAGTGGAAACCCTGGGGCACCTGGCTCCTTGAAAGACAGATGCTGGACTGGAGAAGCAAGACCATCCGGGCTGGGACACACGCGTTTTCTGCTCCTTGGGCTGTGTGACCAACGCGCAGTTTGGTTGGACCCCCATCCAAGCACTCACCTGGTAC